>NC_080834.1:20062152-20363298 GCF_030435755.1 Ochotona princeps | reverse complement strand
CTCCCGAGGCTGCTTAGTTATGTTTCCGATTTCTTTAAGTGTTGTTTTATATATACAGACTAGAAAATTAAAAAGCTGTATTTCAGTAACATCATATGGAAACTTCCTAAAATTTTCAAGCTCTAAACGACCATAAATTCCCTGATTTTATATACAATTTCATTGTAGAAATGACACATCCAAAAAATGATAGGTTTTCTTAAAACACAGCAATTTATTCATTTGGTCAAGTCTCATTCACCTTTGCAGAAATCATTAGAGACCAGTTGCTATCCTTAAGACTTCTTATTGATCCTGTGGCAACAAACCATACATCTTGTAATAGCAGTATCAACCAGACAAATTTCTCAGCAAATGGGCTTCCCTCCTATTTATATTCTCTTGCAGCCATTTCTATTTGTCATTTTAATACTTTAAATCCAGCTACAATTTTTCCATTACCTAAGGAATGGATAGAAATCTTTCCATTTTATTTTGGTCTGAGAAGTTTTTGTTTGTTTGTTTGTTTGTTTTATTTTTGCTTGCTTTTAATGTGCCAAATATGCTCATTAAATGGATTTTAACAAATATAAACTGGGCCTGGACCAGTAGCATCGTGGCTAAAGTCCTCACCTTACATGTGCTGGGATCCCATATGGTTGCTGCTTCGTGTCCCAGCTGCTCTACTCTCCATCCAGCTCCCTGCTTGTGGCCTGGGAAAGCAGTAGAGGACAGCCCAAAGCCTTGGGACCCTGAACCCATATGGGAGATCCACAAGAAGCTCCTGTCTCCTGGCTTTGGCCTGTCTCAGCTCTGGTTTTTGCAGCCACTTGGGGAGGGAAACCAGCAGACGGATGATCTTTCTGTCTGTATCTTATCTGTGTATGTCTGCGTTTCTTTTCTTTTTTTTTAGCATTTATTTATTTATTTATTATTTTTAATTCATTAATTACATTGTATTATGTGACACAGTTTCATAGGTACTTGGGTTCTCCCCACCCCTCCCCAAACCCTCCCACCATGGTGGATTCCTCCACCTTGTTGCATAACCACAGTTCAAGTTCAGTTGAGACTCTCCCATTGCAAGCATATACCAAACATAGAGTCCAGCATCTTATTGTCCACTCAAGTTCAACGGCTTCTTAGGCATACCCTCTCTGGTCTGAAGACAGAGCCAGCAGAGTATCATCCCAGTCAATTAAAAGCTCCAACATACCATCAGCAAAAATTTACATCATTATGGAATTAATTGACATAGTAATGAGTAACCAATATGTTAAAAGTAAATGTGAGTCACTGATTACTTACAACCATGTCAATTCCATAATGTTGCAAATTGCTGTTGATGTTATGTCGGGACTCTTGGTTGAATGGGATGATATTCTGCCAGCTCTAACAACGGACCAGAAATGGTCTCCCCAAGAGACTGTTCAACCCATCTGGACAATAAATAGCTGGACTTTATACTTGGTATATGTTTGCAAGGAAAGAATCTTGATTGAATTTGAACTGTAATACTGCATCAAGGTGGAGGAATCCACCAGGGGGGAGGGGCGTGGGGGGGGGGGATTCCCAGAGCCTATGAAACTGTAACATAATGCAAAATAATTAAAAAAAAAAATCTGAAAAAAAAAAGTAAATGTGAGTTCTTAACCACCTTCTGTGACCACCTCATTGACATTTCAATTTTAGTTTATGCACAACATATAATATACATAACATAACATGTTATACATAGCATCATATCATCTTAAATTAAGGCAAACATGTGGTATTTGACCTTTTGGGATTGGCTGATTTCCCTTAGCATTATGGTTTTTAGTTTGGCCCATTTGGCCACAAAGAACTGCATTTTGTTTTTTTTAATAGCTGAGTAGTATTCCATGGAGTAGATGAACCATAGCTTTCTTTTTTTTTTATTAAATTTATTCATTAATTACATTGTGTTGTAATTACATAGAATCTGGGATTCTTCCCCCACCCTCCCCCCATGGTGGGTCCCTCCACCCCGCTGTGCATAACCATAGTTCAAGTTTAGTTGAAATTCCCTCCCTGCAAGTATTTGCCAAGCATAGAGTCCAACATCCCATAGTCCAGACAAGTCCAACTACTTATTGGGAAGACCCTCTCTGGTCTGAGGGCAGAGTCAGCAGAGCATCTTCCCGGTCAAATAAAAGCACTAATATACCATCTGCAACAATTAACATCATTATGTATGTTTGCGTTTCTAAAAAGGATTAATAATCTGTATATAATATAAACACAACTATATTCATATATTTATTTATATAAACATTTATATTTAGATATAATCCTATTCATGGGTTATAGAACGATTGAAAGCTAAATTGTTAAGTAAAATTTGCTACAACACATTTCAAATAAATTTTCATAGCATAAAGTTCTTTAATAGACATAGCCAAAGGGTAAAATTTGTTGAATCACCAGAACTTGTTGGTTAGTTGTGGATTTGAACGCCCACCATCATTAAAACATAGTTTTCTGAAAACTGGGCTCTTAAATCTAATAGTTAATTTATTGGGAATGGCATAAACATTAGATGAAATCATGCTCAGGAAATCGTGCAGGGGGGATTGTTTGTGCTTTCAGCTTTCTCTTTTGATACGGAAACCTAGAAAGCATGTTTTTTGTTGTTTGTTTCTTTGTTTCCCACTCTGAAAACCAAGCACACACCAGATAATTAACACAGTCACAAATTTTAAACTCACCAGAGCATTGTGCTTATGGGTGAAATCTGAGAAAAAATAAGTGTTTAAAAAGAAAGCTGGAACTCAAGAACTTGTTCTCCTTGGCCATGCACTGAAATTTTCAAGTCAATAAAAACAATACAGCGAAAGTGCTAGTGGATGATAAAGACTAAATATGAACCAGTTTTAAAGTTGTACAGTTGAGACATGGAAAGGAACTTTGAGAGCTTTATGGACCAAAGGGAAATCACAGGTGTCACGATAATTGCACACAGCAGATCTGATGGCTTTCACAGATTAGTCATGTAATAGGAACTTCAGCTACTTCAGCAAAGAATTCAAGCCCCGCTGTGATGCTTCTCTGTCTCCCACATGGGGAGAAGCCACAAGGGAACCAGATGTGCAACTTCAGGTAAAGACCCAGAGAAGATGCATTGTAGCAAGAGGAAGTGGGGAAATGTACAGAAAATCTGAGGAGATTGCCTGCCGAGGAATCAGAGGTGGAAGCTGAACTACATCAGCAGAGTCCATCCCTAGCCTTCTCCCAATGACAACATGCATCCGGTAATAACGCAGAGTAGGGCTATGCAGGGAGAAAGAAGACCTGAAGCTGAGAATAAATAATTTGGGGGAAAAAATAAAACAGGCAAGAGAAATGTGAAATGTACAACATACTGAGTAACAATAAAATTCAAAACTGATTCAACTAGAGGAATTCAAACTCAGACACTAATGGTCAGCAACAAAAAAACCTGCTATTTATTTATACATGTCAATCTTTCAAACACAAACCTAGAAAATGCACTAAAACCAAGGTAGCTTCAAAAATAAACCTACCACATACACCAAAAAGCAAGAAAACACAGACATACCATCAAAACGGAGAAAACAGGCAAAGCACCAGGCCAGGCAACACTTGTGAACGATCTTCCATGCATGCTGTAACTGTGCTAAATATGTTAAAAACACTACTGGGAAAGGTCAATAATGACTGCAATACCTTGAGCAATATTACCGGAGAAATGGCCACTGCAATGAACTGAGTCTGTTAGACAAGTTAGACGGAGACAAACTAGCATGACTCTAATGGGCTTATCAATAGGTCCATACAGCAAGCATAGGAATCATTAAAGTCAACAAAACCACCAAGCTGCAACAAGTAGTGTTGAAAGTCTGTGAAACATCATAATATATTCTCACTTGTGTAATTACAGTCTTGGGAGATTAGACAAAAAATTATATTTGAAATATAATTCTCTGAGGAACTAATGATAAGATCTTTCAAATTAATGATAGACACCAAATGATAACTTCAAAGAAATAAAAAATAACATGGAAGCACAATGAGTGCAAAACTAATCATTCAAAAGAAATATCCTGGGCCTGGCACAATAGCATAGTGGTGCAAGTCATCACCTTATATGCACCAGGATCCCATATGGGCGCTGGTTCTAATCCTGGCAGCCCCACTTCCCATCCATCTCTCTGCTTGTGGCCTGCAAAAGCAGTTGAGGACAGTCCGAAGCCTTGGGATCCTACGCCTACATGGGAGACCCGGAAGAGGTTTCTGTCTCCTGGCTTTGGATTGGCTCAGCTTTGGCCGTTGTGGTCAACTGAGGGGATGAATCAGCAAACAGAATATTTTCCTCTCTGTATATCTGACTTTCCAATAAAAATAAATAAATCTTAGAAATATTTCTTCCAGAAAAACAAAAAGGGCACAGAAAATATTTACACAGATAATTATAAGAAGACAAATTCTTAGAAAAATGGAAATGGAATTTTTATGTGATTGAGCAATCCCAATACAAGGTTCATCCCCAAAGACAAGATTTCATTGTGTGGGAATCTAGGTAAGGAGGAGCTAAATTGGAATAGCTTCTTGCCAACTCAGCAGCCAGCATGGCTGGCTGTGTGACAGCTCCAGCAGAAGTACAAGTTGGTATGAGTTCTAAACCAAGAAACCTAAACTGTGGTTCCTTATCAATTACTACAGAGATCTGCAAACCAAGACTGCAGCAACCTGCTGCAGGACAGATGTAACCAATCCCTATGTTTGTGTGATGGGCCTCTTGGTCACCATCCAGTTCTCTTCCCTTCCTGTGTACAGGCCAGACATGCTTTTATGCGAATAATTTAGGATCACTTCTTAATGCATCTGCAAGCCCCTATCCCTTTCCAAGTAGCAGAAACTACAATTCCAAGTGAACTTGCAACCAGTGCTAGATGTAGCTAACATGACTGCAGGATGTGTTCTCTGAGAAGGCAAGGTAATAAAATTATAATGGAGGCATGCTGCTTGCATTACACGCCCGATGCCATCTGAACTGAAGACATCTCCAGTTCTTCCTAAAAGGTGCTTGCAAATGGGCTCTGTTCTAGCCTGGTCCCTTGTTAATATTAAAATAGATTTCACCCCAGACAACAACCCCAGTGCCTCTGGCAGGGGGTTTAGGCCTAACCCTCTTGATGCAGATTTTCATATTCCTTTCAATATCTATTTATTTATTACAAAGGTAGAGTTGAGACAGAAAGAGATTCAGACAGAGAGAGAGAGTTTCATGTGTTGATTCATTTCCCCCAATAGAGGTAACTACCAACCTGAGGCTTGATAAAAGCTGGGACCCTGGAATGCCATCTAAATTTTCCATGTGGCTGCAAGGGTCCAAAGGCTTGACCAGAGGCACTGTAGGTGCAATAGCAGCGAGCTGGGTCAGGACTCCAACCTGCACTGCCAGGGCATCACGGCAGCAACTCCACTTGCTGTAACGTGGGCAGGAATGACACCGACCTCCTGAAACTTTTTCTTATTCATGACTGTATTTTCTCACTTGAGGATTCTTTTTTCATTCCGCTAGTCTTCCTTTGAGCAGATGTGCTTACCGTTGGAAGTTTCTCCTTGGAGAGGGACTTTCCTCTCTCCAGCCTTTTTGCATTTATGCTCTGAATGAATGTTCTTGAGCTTGCATTTCTGTTTTGCTCCAAATAGATCTTACTCTCCTTTACATCCAAAGTCTCCAAATTTAGATATTTTTTAATGTGTGGAGAGAAGACCATCAGATTCATACCTGTTCTATTGTGTTTAGAGCAAAACTATTCATTGTAGCCAAATTTTGAAATCTATTAAGGTGCTCAACAGCATAAAGACAATATTGCACATATGCGTACATAATGGAGCATTATTCAGCTATAACAAAGAATGAAAACTACCATTTACAGCAAAATGAAATAACAGGAGGACAGCATATTCTGTGAAATAAGTCAGACAAAAATTAAAGCCACCTTACCATCTCATACGCAGGAGATAAACTAACAAAGGAAGTCAAAATAAATGACCACGATAAAAACAAACAAACAAGAAAAAACACCCTCAGTTTGGAAATAACATGTTGGTTAGTGGAGGCTGGGTGGGATGCAAAAGCCAAAACGCATTTGTATTAACACGCGATAAAGCAGTAGCCTAGCACGACAGCACAGTGGCTAAAGTCCTCGCTGTTACTCCCAGGCTCCCCTTGCCATCCAGCTCCCTGCCTGTGGCCTGGTTATCAGTAGAGTATTGCCAAAAGCCTTGGGACCCTGCACCCATGTGGCAAACCAAGCAGAAACTCCTTGATCATGGCCTCAGATTGGCTCAGCTCTGGCCATTGCGGCCACTTGGGGAGCAAACCAGCAGATGGACGATATTTCTGTCCATCTCTACCTCACTCTGTAAATCTGACTTCTCAATAAAGAGAAATGAATCTTAGAAGAAAAGAAAAAGAAAATGGGAAGGAGAAGCAGAGCATTGGTGATTAATTGTGACAAATACACTAACATGGGATGTTGTTGGGGAAATAGGGTTAGAAGCATGAGAGGGGAGATTTTGTAGTATTACTTCAAAAGCTTTGCTTTGTAAATATAAAGCTACTCTGAAATAAAATGTTAAGAAAAAGAAAAATTACAATTTCATAGA
Source organism: Ochotona princeps (assembly GCF_030435755.1). NCBI lineage: Eukaryota > Metazoa > Chordata > Mammalia > Lagomorpha > Ochotonidae > Ochotona > Ochotona princeps. The sequence goes on along the minus strand of NC_080834.1, from coordinate 20,356,659 downwards.
GAATAAAGATAAATATTTATGGCTGATCTTGTAGAAAATATGCAAGCGAGGAAACCATGAAGACTTGTTTAAAGTGCTGAAAGTAAAACACTGTGAAAGATTTACAACATTAGTGATAATATGTTTTTAAAACGACAGCTAACTTTTCTCAGACAAAAAAAATGAGAAAATCTGTTTTCAGTTGGTCAGTACCAAAAAATACTCACTTATCATAATTTTCAAGTGGTGTCATTGTAGATACAAGTATTAAACAATACATACACAAACATGAGTAATACTCAAAGGGTTGGAAGCAGGACATACAGAAATTGCATTCATTTACTTGATTGTTCCAAACATGCTTGTCCTGCCACGCAATGGAGACATCATTTCTGTAACAGAAACTTAGATGCTCCAAATCTGCTACTCTTTGTGTCAAGCTAGCATTTCCCGCTAATGTATCATACCATTTGATGAGACCAATTTTATATAGAATTTCAAAGTTTCCACTAGAGAATCCCAGCGATTAGTTCTAGAATCACAGCCACTGGATAAAGTATGTTTAACAATTACATAAGGATAATTAATGATACCTTCAGGGTGGCTAGTTAATGCAAATGGAGTTCCAAAGGAAACTGGCAAAAATGTGACGTGATTACTTGGTAATAGTAGAATGAATTGGCCTTTCCACTCTGAAGACAACATGCGTTTAAAAAAAATTGCTAATTATGGTTTTGTTCTGTTTCCCCCTGTGATAAAAACATGAATGCAAGCCATGGACAAAATCCAAAACCTCCTTTGAATATCCACTCTCATAACATGGAACCATACAATAGTATTTGGCACGTGTTTCACAATTTTCAGCATGGGTGTGAACTTTCTTTACTGACAAGCGTTGGTTCTAACAGTTGTGGGGTGTTGGATCTCTGCAGCTGCGGAGTTATAGACACACTCATTTTTACCACAGTGATCATTTAAAAGTACTTGCCTTACTGACAAAGGTCCTCTGCCTGCACCCTCCCCGCAAATATTCAAAGTAAATAAAATAAACGTGTGTAGCTTTGTAACTAAAATGGGATATTTTAGGAAACCTCAAATTTGTCTGGTTTAAAAAGTTCGCATTGATGTTAACAATGGACTCATTTTTGTAGAATGATTTAAGCTTTCTTTGAAAACAGATAATACCACGCATGCTCATTACCAGTTCTATTTGTATCTTCTCCACTACGGGCAAATGGTGCGAGACTCAGGCTGCACATTCAGTGTACTCATCAACCCGAGCAGGCAGCTGCTTCTCAGTAGACTTCTGGTAATCTTTGGGTGACTTCACACCTCATTCCTGCCCGCTTGGAAGACACTAAAGAAGGAGATTCATCAGATCCCAGGCAGAAAGCAGTTCATTACGCAATAATAACTACAAGAAGCGTAGTTGATTCTTGGATTCTCATGATCTGAATGAGCAGCTGAAGATTTCAAGAAAAAATGAAATTTTGAGATGAAGGCAATTTCTAGTTGAGGTCTCAACTGAAGAGTCTGTGACCTTGAAGTAAATAGAATCAAACACAACTCTATGGAATCCGACTAGAATGACAAGAATTCTAACTAACATATTCTAGTGCTTTGAGCTCAAATTCATTTACATATATTTTCTTTTCTCATAAAAACATTGAGGCTTTAGATTTTTACCTCTCAGGATGCCTGAGAGCCAAGATACTTAATACTGCATTGTCATTCTAATTTTAATTTATGAGTCCATTTCCAGCTAAATTGAGTTATGATATGATAAAAATATTTAATTCAATATATTTTAGAATTTGTACTCAGTTTTCCCAAATCCTGAAAAGCCTTATTGGTGCCATATTGTTTCTTAATCGAATTAGGTGATTTTTCTGGGTATTCGAAATCAATGTTAATGGACAAATTAAACAGAAAATACTACAGAAGACCCTGCACAAATCTAAGCATCTTTAAAGTTTCTATACTTGTGGTTGTGTAAACAAATTTGGAAATTACTACATGGGATTTTTGTTGTTATTGTTGTTGTGTTAGCGATTGTACAGAAACAAAGCCTTCAAACAAACTAATAAAAGTGTCGTGCATGTCACAGTTACCTTACTCTTTAAAGAGTTTTGAGTAAGGAATGAAGCTTAATTCAAGTCTGAGTTCTTGTGCCTTACGTCTGTCTGGTATATGCTTCACATTTGGTTCCCGATCACCTTTGCTGAATGATTCCTTGTCTCATGAAGGAGAAAGATTCAAAATCAGACCCTCAGTTGGCCACAGTAAATGATATTGGATTTACAGCATAAATGACTCCTGACTTATACCCCTAAAACTGAGTAGCAGTGTCTAACTTCATAAATTACCGTCTATCCTAAGAATAGCTCTTTAAGTGTTTAAATGGTCTATTTTGTCCATCGATTTTCTCTCACACAAAGAGAGACTGCTATAATGATAAAGTGAAATATAATCATGAATATTATCCAAGGAAAATCTTTGAAAGAGTTATGTTTTAAGCTTTTTATTTCATGATTTTAGAATTTGCAGTGGTGGGGAATATATTTTTTAATTTGATTCAGAGAACTCTAGCTCTCCTAGACAGTGCTACTGGCTTTCCATTGAGAGTGCTGTGCTACTGGATAATTCATGTTTTCATATACAACTTCTAAACACGGGCACTTCAAGATGTGTCACATGCATATATTTGCCTAGAGAACTGTATAATGGAGACTGGCATACAAGGAGTGAAGATATGTTGCAGTACGCATCTCTATTCACAAATAAAAGATTGACTCACAATGAAACTGTTAAATATATCTTGATACCAAGATGCTGGACTTTATATCATTGTCTATACCTATGATGTCATAATACATTTAAATAGCTGAATGATGAACTTGTGACTGTTGCTGAAGGATTATACTATTGTAATAATATGGGAAATGGGAGCTCGGTGGGGGGTGGGGAGATGCAGAGGGTGGAAGGGGAAATCCCTGAATCTACAGGACTATAACATGAAAAAGAAAAAAAAAATTAAATGTAGTATATACTATCTGAAGAAATGTTTTACTTCACTTTCATCATTATGAAATCTACACATTTTTCTATTACTAAAATCACTAAAGAAAACAATTTTAAAATAAAAAACACCTTGGTATGGATATTGCTTCCTGAATGTAGACTTTGTTAGCTAATGAACCAGAAGTGAAATCCCCATTAATTTAACATGTGTTTCCTGCTGTTTATCCTCAAACTTCTATTGTGTTAGAGTCACTATGCCTAAATGGTTCATAAAATAGTACCAAAAGAATAAACAAATAAGAAAAAAATTAATGCTTACAGTCCTAACAATGACTTGAAACTTACCATGCATTGGCCACAATCATGTAGCAATGATCCAGCCCTTGAATCAGGCCAAAGAGGGCAGTGAAGAACTGAGATCATATCAAATTCCTTCCTAAAACATGGATACTGTGTCAACATTGTCAGTATCGTGTTCTGTTTTGTGAGGCATTCTTATTCAGGAAGATAAAATCATAAACCAAAGTATAATTTTAATGTTTGCCTCAGATACTTTGTCTAAACAAATTTTATTGGGCTAATTTCTCTTCACTCAAAATCATAGATTATTCGGTGAACAAACAACTCACTTAGCAATGAAACAAGTGTCAAGGGGCCAATGTTTGTGGTTAAATGGATGCTTGCAACAATACAGGAGTGCTAGAAGGAATAATGGCTACTCCACATTCAATCCAGCTCCCTGCTAATGCACTTGAGAAGACAGGGTAGGGTAACTCAAGCATTTGGGTCCCCGCCACCTCCGTGGGTGAGCAGGATGGAGTTCAGGCTGCTGACGTGGCCCGACCCAACAGGAAAATGGATGTCTGCAAAACATTTGACAAGGAAGGATCAAAGGCACATAAATACGTCCAAACATCCTATGAAATGAGTGTCTCAGATAACATAACAGAGTTAACAACAAACTAACTTTGAGTAGGTTGACCCTTGTGATAACCTAGACAAGATTTTTCTTACTGAAAACATCAGTTTGTCTTCCCAAATCCAATATTCTTGCTTGATGATTTTGTCTCTCAGTTCCTGTTTGCTTTTGTTACATCCATCATGAAAGTCATATTGTAACATTTAGTCTTTTAATGCAAATACTTATTCAATGTAAGTACTAAATATTCAATGCAAATATTTTAATGTAAATGTTTGGAGTTTTAGTATTTAAGCAATTTTAAACATCACTACTCATTTACAAATGTCACAGTTACAGAGTATTCCTAGGAAAAGTTAAAACTCCCTATGCTGTCATACACTGTTGATTCTTACCAGAACGTCTTTCATTTTGTAAATGTCAACACTGAAATCTCTTTCACTAACAGGAACAACATTTTTCCCTTCTTGGTGCACTATTTTAATATGTAATTTTTAATTTTTCAAAGCTGAGTGTTTCCATTAACTTTTAGTGATATTGCTACTGACATGAACGTAAAGGATCGAGAAATATACTGTTTAGCGCTACCGAAATAATACTGTACAGACTCTATAGTGTCATAGCTGCAGGCTCCTAGATGACAGGCAAAAAAATCAAGATATTTGTAAAGCAAATCCACAAAAATGTGGTTACATGTTCATTCAAGACAGCAACAATAATTCAAAATAGTGCAACACTTTGCCTTTTGGGGGGGATTTTTTGAATTATATTACTTAACCCTATTATCATTTTAGGCATATTCTGCAAGCAGGACCCTCATTCTGGGTCTCCAACATAGATACAGGGCTCCAAGTCCTTAGGACATCCTGCACTGCTTCCCCAGGTCATTGAAGGAAGGGGAAGATGGACAGTGAGACACCCAGGATTCAAACCAGCACCGGTATGGGATGCTGGCACTGCAGGTGAGGTTTAGCATACTAGGCCACAGTGAATCATCTCACCAGTGTTTGTTTTATGCTTAAATATAAGGTCAAACATATCATTGGAAATGTTTGACATTTGTTTAAAAATTCTACAAAATTAAAGTAAAATAAAGATATACAAATCGTTCTGAGTATATTCATACTTTATTATCAACAGTTTTTAATTTTCTCCTCAAAATAACAGACATGGCATTTATTTTTAAGAATCAATTCTATCTAATTTTTGAATTGATATCATTTTGAAGCTAAAGCATATCAGGTTTTTTTTTCAAAGATTTATTTATTTTTATTGGAAAATCAGATATTCAGAGAGGAGGAGAGACAGAGAAGAAGATCTTCCATCTGTTGATTCACTACCCAAGTGACTGCAAAGGCCAGAGCTGAGCTGATCCAAAGCCAGGAGCCAGGAACTTCCTCCAGGTCTCCCATGTGGGTACAGGAACCCAAGGCTTTAGGCTGTCCTCAACTGCTTTCTCAGGCCTCAAGCATGGATTTGGATGGGAGTGGGTCACCAGGATTAGAACCAGCACCCGTATGGAATCCTGACTCATGCAAGGTGAGGATTTTATCCCCTAGGCTATCTCGCCAAGCCCAACATATCAGTTTTAAAGTGACAACTCTCAGACACTTCTGTGTTAACTCTGTGCTAACATTACATTTTATTTGTATTGACACAGGCATAAGTTAAGTCTGTATGCCAAGGAAAATAAAATAAGGTTGCTAATTGCAATTACATAAATATATCACTTAATAGTTCGTTAACATGTCCAAAAATGAATAAAATCTTTATTAATTCTTGTTATAGAAATTCAACAGGAGTCTTCATGCTATCCATCTGGTTTCTAAGTAGCCTTTTCTCTCTCTGAAGTCCATTTATATGCAGTCAGAGATGGGGAAGAAAACAAAAACTGCATTGAGATTTCTTTATTTATTGTAGACTATTTGATAAACACGCCATTCATTTAAGAAAAGTTTAAGCTAAACTTAACAGAAGAAGTAAATCTTTATAAAACTCTTTTACAACTGAACCAATATACACTGACAAACATAGATCATTAAAATCATCGCCTTCTATTTCAATAAATCCTTTCATGAACTAATACCGATTCAATGGTTTTTGCACAGATACGAAGACTATTACCACTGTTTCAATGACATTTTTCTAATCATCTGCTTCAAAAAACCGAACACAAACACATGTGTCACAAGGGAAGTTATGATACAAAGGGCAATATCAATCTTGTTCTAAATCCCATATGAAAAAGTGCTCAAGCTCCCTGGCAATAAGGGAAATCCAAATTAAGGCATAACTGAGGTATCACCTAACACCAGTAATAATGGCTCACATTCAAAAAACCACCAACAACACTTACTGGTAAGGATGTGGGGAAAAGGGAACCCTACTCCACTGCTGGTGACACTGCAGGTTGGTACAGCCTCTATGGAGATCAGTATGGAGAACACTCAAACAACTGAAAATCTGCATACCATGTGATCCAGAAATAGCACTCCTAGGAATATATCAAAAACACCTGTTTCACAAGAAGCCAACATGCACCCCTATGTTCATAGCAGCACAATCAATAATTGCAAAAACTTGGAAGCAACCGAAATGCCCATCAATCCTGCAAACCAAACACAACATGGTTCAGAAGTACAACAGAAAATGAGTCTAAAGATTTAACTTCCGTATTAACAACTTTTTTCTTTTAAAAATATTTATTTGTTTGTTTGTTTATTGAAAAACAGAATTGCAGAGAGAGAAGGTGAAAGAAAAATCTTTCATCATTCAGCTCATTCGCCAAATAGACTACAATGACAAGGGCAGGGCCAAGTTCCAGGAGCCTGGAACTTTGTCTGGGTATCCATCTGGATCTCCCATATGCCTAAAGATCTGTGCCATATTTTGCTGCTTTCCTAGGTGCAATAGCAAGGAACTGGACTGAAAGGGAAGCAGCAGCAACTCAAAGCGGCTCCCATGGAAGATGCAGGCTTCAAAGACAACAGCCTGTAGAAATTGTAAAACCAACTGTACCAAAATGCCAGCACAGATTTCCTTTGGTGAGAAAAAAAAAAAGAGATTTATTTATTGATGAGAGAGAGGGATAAAGGGAGAGTTTATCCACTGATTCACTCCTCAATGGCCAGGCTGGGTGAGCCAGGCCAAATGCCAGAACTGCACTCAGAATCTATACATGCATGGCAAGGGCCTATCTATAGCCATGCAAGATGTGTCCGTTAGAAGCAGGGTTAGAAGAGCAACATCCAGGATATGAACCTTCACAATAACTTCTGGCATTGCTATTGACAGTTAACCTTGCTGTGCCACACTCTGGCTCCACACATTTTTTTAAAGTGCAATATAGCTGTTAATGCTTCACGAAATTGACTTATTTGATTGTACATAATATTCTGCCTAAATATACTATAATGCTGTCTGCTATTAATAAAAGGTTCAACTAATGATCAGATGGATATGGGTACTCAGTGTTGATGAGCTGGCTAACCTACATAAATAAAGTCAGAGCTTTGAGAGTTGATTTCAAAAAAGTATATTAAAAATCGAGAGGAAATACAGTTCATATTGATTTGAAACATCTTTATATTGAAGTGTAGATTTTTATAGTAGTCAATAATGGTCAGGCCAATGCCAGGAGTTAGAGCTCCAGTCCTGGTCCTCTGCTCGGGTGGTGAGGTTCCGAGTTAGAGCCCCAGTCCTGGCCCTCTACTTGGGTGATGAAGTTCCAGGTGGGCAGAACCTCCGTGCTGCTTTCCCAGGTGCACTTGTGAGAAGCTGGAAAAGCAGCAGGAGCAGCTTGAAGCAGGGACTCTAGCCACAACTTCAGTGAACAATGTCAACATTTTCAGCCACATCCTAACCTGTTCAATGCCTCCCCTGGGTCTTGTCTGTGTAGAATGACCAATATCCATGCAATATTTAGAATAGTGTATAGGTCAACCACTTAACATGTTAGGATGCTGTATAGGACCAAAAGCACATCATTTGATTTTTAGGAATCTGAGCTTTAATCAGTCCTCACTCACATTTTGGTTTTATTACCTTGAACAACGTTAACCTCTCTGTTGCTTACATTATGTCCATGACGAAATATGGTATTTTTTTGTTAAATAAGTTGTTTTGTATAAAGACTTAGAATCATGAATATGCACAATGACAGTATCTGTAATTTATTATATTTTTCTTTTTAGAAATAACCACTTACCACCAGGAAACAACGTACTTTATGCCATAAAGCTTTGTTCAGAAGATAGCATGAAGCCAACAAAGCTCTTGTGCCAATTTAAATAAAATATAATCTTTGAGGCAGCAATTGAGATTTTTTCCTAAGGAGCACAACTCAAAATAAGGCTTTTCAGCACAAAGATGATAGATTTTGTTTTTCCAAAAGGACAAAAGATAAAAAAAAAAAACACAAAATATCACTCCCGTTAGAAAGTCAAGCAAGTCTCATTATGCCAAGAAGTTTGCAAAACCAATATGCCAAAATTAATGATAAATTTTGTGCTTGGAGAGAAAGAAGAATGAGTTATTGGCAGAGTGTCTATACCTGATGACATTTTTGGTGCTATGTAATATCACTGAGATAGAAAAGCAATTACTATCACTCTTCTCGGAGCAATATTGTAGCCTGCAGAGTGCTGCACCGCATTCAGTGCCAGCACAAACAGCTACATGTTGAGCAATTAAGGATGAACTCCCCGTGGGATTTTAGGAATCCAGGAGTGTACATTTCCTGAATTGCAATAGCTATCTTAACATGTCAAAGTTTTAAATGAGAAAGAGTCACTGATTCAACAGCTACTGAAACGTTCTTGGGGTTTTTAGTCTGCAATCATTACATTCACTTCAATCTGATTATCTATAATTATCTGAAATGGGTCTTCTGATTTTCATATGACATAAAGGTGAACGTTGCTATTGTGTGGCTTATAGCTGGAATTATGGTTCAGGAAGATATGAAAAATATACTGTAAGACAGAAAATTATTTGCTTCTCCTAACACAACAGAAACATTACAATTTTGCTGTAGTTTTGTTGGTTATACATTGAATAACATAAATTTTGATTGTTTCATAGATGCTGATCTCTGTTGCAGCTGTGTGTGAAAATACAGTTTAGGAAAATTTAGTTAATTCCCTCAAGGTGTATATTTTACCCATCTTTTATATTTACTATTCTTCATGAACTTCAGGTAAATTAATTATACCCATTGGTACATAATGTTTTCCTGAAAAATAAGAGAACATGATAACATCTATTTGACAGCACTGAAAGTCTTGAGAATTTTACTGAATATCTGATTTCCTCTCTTTAGTATTTTAACAGAATTGGCATGTTAGTGGTTATAGAGAGCTGGTCCAAGGCATAGACGATGCATAAATTGAAATAAGTGCTCAGATTCAGAAGACATTTTGGAACTGCATTGTTGAACAGAGAAGAGGGAACGATTGAGAAGAGCCAAGTAAGTTATAGGTCAGACAACAAGATCTGTGCTCGTGAAAGAGGCTCAGAGAGAAGGAAGCTCAGGCTATAAGCGATGACTCCAGTTTCCACATATTATAAATAATTGAAGGCCATTAAAGATGGTTAAATCAAATAATCAGTAGCCTAAAGTTTTGGGTGCATCAAACATTTCTCTGTAAAACTGAAAACTCTTCAGAGGATGGCCAAAAAGTAATATAGCAAACATTTTCTTTGAACTAGAGAACGATCTGATAAGTTAACAGCACAGGCAAGTACCACAAATAATCAAGGGTGCTTTTTTTTTTTTTCCAGATGGGTTGAACAGTTTCTTTTTTTTTTTTAATTTATTTTTAATTCATTAATTACATTGTATTATGTGACACAGTTTCATAGGTACTTGGATTCTCCCCACCCCTCCCCAAACCCTCCCACCATGGTGGATTCCTCCACCTTGTTGCATAACCACAGTTCAAGTTCAGTTGAGATTCCCTCATTGCAAGCATATACCAAACATGGAGTCCAGCATCTTATTGTCCACTCAAGTTCAACGGCTTCTTAGGTATACCCTCTCTGGTCTGAAGACAGAGCCAGCAGAGTATCATCCCGATCAATTAAAAGCTCCAACATACCATCAGCAAAAATTTATATCATTATGGAATTAATTGACATAGTAATGAGTAACCAATATGTTAAAAGTAAATGCGAGTTCTTAACCACCTTCTGTGACCACCTCATTGACATTTCAATTTTAGTTTATACACTTTTTAAAAACATAGAATCTGCATATCTCCTAGCAGCATTAGGGATGGCTTGCAACTCATCCACTCTGACACTCATGTTAAAGTGGCACAGCAAGACCTTCATCTGAAGTGGACTGCACGGAAGGTAGGATTTCATTTAGTCTTAGGAACAGATGTAAAGTGTCCAGGGTTGAATAACAGTTGGTTTTTGTGTTTTGTTTTGCAGCACAGTATAGATTTCCATGGGTAATTTCTTTTCATATATAATTATTTATTAGACACAGAGACGAACAAAGAGCTCCTATTTGCCAATCCAGTAGGGGCAAGCCCAAGCTGAGGCCAAAACCAGGAGCAGGATCTCACTCCATGCCTTTCATATGGGGGCCAGGAAACTGATTCCTCAAACCAAACCTGTTGCTTTGCAGTGCTGTCTTATTTGGGAACTGGTCTAGAGTCAGTTATGAATGGGACCTGCTAACACTTCTATGTGCCTGCTAACTGCTGGACTAAAAACCTGTCTTTCTGTGCATCAAACTAACAAAATATTGTATTTCCATTAAATGAATTTCAGTGATATTCCTCTGCCTGACAAGGACACGCATGAGAACAGAAAGCAACCGGCTTTACCGGTTCCTCTCAGCACAGTTCTTGACACACAATAAACCTCTGTGGCAACGAATGAAACTAGCTTCGGGATCTCGACTTCTTCTCTTATCTGCACATTAGTGACAATAAGCATGATGTGCGTAGTAGCAGTTCAAGGAATATGTGAGACCTGACAGCCAATTTGGGAAAAAGAAAACAATCGACTTACATGTTTAAAAGGCAGGGTGACAGACAATGGAGGTGAGGGAGAAGAGAGAGGAGGTGAGAAAGAGGGAAAGACAGACACTTGCTTCTGTAGGTTCTTTCTCTAAATGCCCTTAACAACTGCAGCTGGGCCATGTCAAAGCCAAAAGCCCAGAACTCGAGCCGGCTCTCCTTTGCCCATGGCAGAGACCATCATGCACAGCCTTCTCAGGTGCGTAAGACGGAAGCAAGGTCAAAAGCAGCACAGCCCGTACTCGTCTCCAGGCACTGCTCTGCGGAGTGCAGGTGTCCCAAACAGAGGCTTAGCTAGCATGCCACAACATCCATGCTGCAGCTGACTTTCTCAAAATTATTCCATTGAAAAATGTTACTAAATAACTGTGTAGAATTTGTATAAACAGTCAACAATAAATTTATCTGCTTCTGAATGGTTGCCCCAAATCCACAAGAACAGTAGGTATATTTTAGATATGTTGCACATTTGTCAAATGAATTGTTGAACTCATTACTCTGTGTACCCCTCAATGATTAACACTATTTGATAATAACGGTATTGACAAAATCTCCAGTTGGATCCATGACTTCAGAAACCTTAAAAGAAACCAAGACACACGGTTCTCTCATAAAAACGACCAGCCACATTTGCTCTATAAAATACACTTTTGTAAGAGTATCATGTATGTGCTAGAAGCATCAGAATTCAGAGCTGAAGGTAATATTCTGGGGGATGTGGACAAGGGAACTGTAATGAGGCCACAGCTGTTGAGTAATAGACACAATAACTGTATAAACTATTTGTGTGCTCATTTTTAAATGCATTTCTAACATCAACCTCCACTACCTTCAGGGAATAATTTTATTTGCTATTTAATTTCAGGTGTTGCAACTGCCTTAAGGTTGTTATAAATTATGTATAACAGTGAATAGAACTAAAAGTTGCAGTTTTTATTCTTCAACGGGTACTTTTTTTTAAATTGAATATGTTGTAGATTAGTGGTTCAAGTTCACAATCTTTTTCCAGTTGCAGAATACTTCTCAAAGTAAAGCTTCATTGAGCAACACTGTAAAATGCCTCATTTTCAGTAGATTAGTATTTTATTGATTTACTCATTGTCAAAATGTATAAGAATTTTAATTACATAAATGATAATTTTATGCTTAGAGTTAAACTATCACACAGGGTAATTGGTTTCTCACCCTTCATTCCCAATCTGATCATATCTAGTACCCGACATTGTAACTGTGCTTAGAAATCTGAATTACGTGTTATGAAGCAAGCAAGAAAGAGAAATCTGTAATTTTACTTTCTTTCATTTTTTTCTTTACAAATGGTCTGGCAAATATATACTGCCATATAAGAATTTCATTTTGGGGCCCGGCGGCGTGGCCTAGCGGCTAAAGTCCTCGCCTTGAAAGCCCCGGGATCCCATATGGGCGCCGGTTCTAATCCCGGCAGCTCCACTTCCCATCCAGCTCCCTGCTTGTGGCCTGGGAAAGCAGTTGAGGACGGCCCAATGCATTGGGACACTGCACCCGCGTGGGAGACCCGGAAGAGGTTCCAGGTTCCCGGCATCGGATCGGCGCGCATCGGCCCGTTGCGGCTCACTTGGGGAGTGAATCATCGGACGGAAGATCTTCCTCTCTGTCTCTCCTCTGTATATATCTGGCTGTAATAAAATGAATAAATCTTTAAAAAAAAAAAAAAGAATTTCATTTTGATCTTTTAGTTCATAAATTTGATTATTTTTTAATCTCCTAAGAACACGATATGAACTCACTATTCATACAAGAGTGAATTAATTCTTTTTTACTATACAGTGTTGCGCTACATTCTACCGGATTCTTAACGATTATATTTTCCAGAGTTTCAAGGCAAGGCACCTTTGTTGTTCTTAATGTTGAAATGGGACATATTAGAGAAACATTTAATAAGTGTAAAACTATGTATTTTTATGGAGTAAAATAAAGAGGATTTTTTTAATGTTTGCAAATTATGTTTATGGCACGCAGACTTTTTTCATTTTTGAAATGATTCATTTATTTTTTTTTTACTTGAAAGACAATAAAATAGAGAGAAGGAGAAACATGCTCAGTGAGAGAGAGAGAGAGATCAAGCAGGATCTTCCATTTGTTGGTTAATTCCACAAATGGTCACAACGGCTCCAAATCCAGGAGTCAAGAACGTGGGTCTTTCTGTAGGTCTCCCCAGGTGTGCAGGGACCCATCATCAGGGAGCTGGATATGAGACAGTGCAGGCAGCACTCAACGGATGCCAATATGGAATACTGAGGCTTAGCTTGCTGTGAGCTTAGCTTGGCCCACAGGTTTTCATCTTTAATCTTTGCTTGTGTAACATTTGAAACAGTTTACCACTCAATATTAAAACATCATTTTTCTCTTCACTTACTCTTTCTGCCTGTGGCTCCCCTTCTAGTCTTCTGACCATGATGTTCTATTGATACTCATGTCGTTGTCTCCAATCTGTGCTAACTTTGAATTCCACAGTTGACTCCTATTTCAACTTATAATGCTTTCTTAAAATAACTGTATTCATTTCCACATATGACTGGAACCTCTTCCGGGTCTCTGATGTGGGAACAGGGTCCCAATGCTTTGGGCCGTCCTCGACTGCTTTCCCAGGCCACAAGCAGGGAGCTGGATGGGAAGTGGAGCTGCCGGGATTAGAACCGGCGCCCATATGGGATCCTGGCACGAACAAGGCGAGGACTTTAGCTACTAGGCTACCTTGCCAGGCCCTTTCCTGCATCTCTGCGAATGCAAAATTCAATATCATTTGCCGAACTGTTTTCTGTCGTATTAATTGGTTTCCTCTACCTCAATTTTTCCTAAAATATTTATCATCCATTAGCTTTTTCCCTCAGCACCTGGCTGCAGCACTCACTAGTGCTGGGCCAGGCTGCAGCCAGCATGCAGGAAGTCAATGCCGTCTCTGCCTGGGTGACGGCAGCCCGCGTATCTGGGCCATCTTCTGATGCCTTCCCTGGAGCACTAACACTGGAGCACTGCCACGGAGCTGATCTGGAAGCAGCCCGGGCGGGACTTACACTGGAGCACTACCACGGAGCTGATCTGGAAGCAGCCCGGGCGGGACTTACACTGGAGCACTACCACGGAGCTGATCTGGAAGCAGCCCGGGCGGGACTTACACTGGAGACCTACTGGAGATGCTGACCTCACACATGAAGATGTCCCAAGCACCCCTAGCTCAGCCACGAAGCTCATCTTACGGCATTGTTCGTATCTCTCGACCTCCTTCATAATGTTACCTTTCCACCAACTTCTTTTACATTTTCCACATACACTTCATTTTCTTCTCATATCACAGATATGAGGAGACTTCATTCTCATCTCAAACAACGTCTGCTCAAATGACACACATCAGATGGGTTTTGATGGTCATCTTTTCAGAATAATGTTACTTTTATTAAATATTCATTTAATTTTATTTATCAAGAAGGCAGATATACAGAGAGAAACAATTACAGAGAGAAAGATCTTCCATCCTCTGTTTCACTTCCCAAGTGCTACAATGGCCAATTCAAAGCCAGGAGCCAGGAGCCTCTTCCTGGTCTCCCACACGGGTGCAGGGCATCAAGACTTGGGGCTAATTTCCACTGCCCTCCAACACCACAAGCAGGAAATTGGATGGGAAGTGGAGCAGCAGGGATAAGCAACAGCACCCCATTGGATCCCAGCAGATGCAAGCATGGATTTAACAACTAGGCTACCACGCTGGGCCCCAGGACAGTGTTGATTATTGTCTTTCTCAAAGTAATAACCAATAGGACGTCTTATATTTTTACATATGTGTGTTTAGGTTTTCCTTTCTAGAATGCACTGCTCATGAATGCCAAAGGGCTTTTCTCAAATATATATTTCTAGCCACTAATTTTGCATGGGAACACAAAAGATACTGTGTGGATGCTCCAAATTAGTGAGTAAAATTCTGGATAAAAGGAAGAATGAAAGAGAAAAGAAGTTATTCATTTTCCCTCAATTTAATGGGGGAAATGCCTGCTGTTTCGTTCTGTAACCATACACAGAAGTCACAAAACACTTAAGGCAGAAATATGCCACAAACTAATCAATTCTCACATGTTATTTTATGGATTCTCTCAATAATCCTCTCTTGAATCTGTGGAAGCTCTTTTGTCTCTGTACGTTGATTGTGTTAGCACTAGTAATGATATCCTTAGCTTCAGAAATTAATAATGGTATCTTTTCAACATGTACAATACTCACCTCCTGAAGCACTGGAAGTATGATTACTTAGCAACACTTGCAGTGACATGAGATCCTTCCTGATCAGTAAAATTCCTTGCAAGTATTTGTTGCAGCGATAACCTATTCTGGGTAGCAATAATTCAAAAAATACTGACAGCCCCAAGCTTAATGACATCGACAGGCATGCGTTGCCAGTGCAGGGCTGGGTACTGCACTTGCCAACTCTTCCAGATGCTTCTCCTCCAAGCCAGCTGAAGCCTCACAGTAGTTTTATTTCATCCAGATGCTACCTTTTTGAAGTTCTAGCAAAATGAAAGTAAATTACATATCTGATCCAGATACAGGTAGCATTCTCTATCTCGTTCCCAGGCTTTGCCCTTCATGTTCATATCAGAGTAGCAACATGAGCCAAAACATGTCTTCATAATTGCTCATTCTGATCACCAATTACATAAAATTATATAACTTAGAATTCCTTTCCATTTCACTATAACGTATCAGCTTCCGATCAGTTGTATGTGTCAAATTAAACACTTCATTAGGAATCACCATTTGTGCATAAGCAAATACATACATCCACAGCTTCTTATCACAAAATATGAGGATATACCATTTGCAAATTTTTCATGCTTGATCACTTCTTAATAAAAATGACATTTCTTAGTTTATAGATTCAACATTTTGATAATCTTCACTTCCTTGCTTTTCAATAACAAAATGAAAGATATTTCTAACTATATCTTTCTCATTTATTATTGAAGTTATCACATTCAGTATTCAATGACAGCAATGACAAGGAATGGTTCAGGTCAAAAGCAGGGGCCTGAAGCTCCATACCAGCTTTACCAAGTGTGTAAGGCTCAGTACCTAAACTATTATCCTCTGCTTTCCTAAGAGCATCAGCAGGTGCTACATTGAAAGAAGAGCAGTCAAGACTTGAACCTGCACTCTGATAGGAATGCCAATGTTGCCGTTTAGTCTACTACTTACTACACAATGCCAACTACCTCAAAAACAAATGCATTGGATTTAAAAATCAAAACACTGTGTCATTTCTGAACTCACCACTTAAAGATACTTTTTTTCCAATGAATAATATATTTTAAAGTAAAAAGGGATAAAAGATACAATGTTGTCTAAATGTGACTTCAAAGTATTTGAACCATAAACTAATGAACACAATAGAAACCTACATCAAATAAGAAGCCTCAAAAATACTGAAGGGAGAAAAATTTAAACATGCTTTATTAAATGAATAGGTACCATTTCAAGGAGACAATCGTATTTTCCTCATTTCCCAGCTGTCACCCAACACTCTATCTTCATTTCAGCAGATTTTGCAGACATAGTTTTAGTCCATCTAATACACATAGGTTTAATTATCTGCAAATCACAACATTCAACAAGTAAAAACAGGTAGATGACAGTTCCACAGGAATGAACACAAGTGCTAACAATGACAACCTTCATTCCCCAAATGACCACTTCATTCCTGCATGTCTTCTGCATTCCATTTAACCAACACAAATCAGCAAAAACACATGATATTTATTTTTTGAGATTGGATTTTTCACTAAGTGTAACAGTTTTCAGTGGAATTTGTTTTCTTGCAAAAGACAGGGTTTTACCCTTCTTTATGGTTGAAAAGCTTCCCATAGCATATACAGGCCACGTTTTCTCTATCCACTCATCAGTCAAAGAACATCAGGGTTGATTGTCACCTGAGCTACCTTTTTTTTTTTTTTATTAGCAAATGCTTTACTAAATGAATTAATGAGTAATAGGAAATCAGGTTTCTGGGAAAACGGTCTTCCATACTAAGCATGACAGTCAGGTCACCATAAGCATCCTATGATGCAGTATGTTTTCTTAGTCCATTGAAGACTGGGATAGGAAGGATAAAGGTGTTTACCAAGGACACCTTGAGGTCAGAATTAGAACTGCCTCTGCAGGATCTGGGTGGAGCATAGTCCCACGCTGCAGACTGCTGTCTTGGCTGGCTGCCTCTCCAGCATCTCTGTTAGACACAGGAATTGCAAGGCAGCAACTTCTCTTTTCCACATAACTTGCTGAGATATTTCTCAGAATTCTTCTGCCACCATGTTTTTTCAGCCATTATGAATATATTATACGTAACATTTGCTGGAGGATATAATGGTTGCCGTCTTCTGATATATGAGATGAAATGCAGCAGAAGAATTACCATGATTGTTAGGATAGCACCCACGATAAAGGCAGTGACAACGATGTGTTCACGCATGAAGATTAAGAGCTGTGCACAGGGCATGTTCCCACCACGGACACCTTGGCTAACCGCTGTTTCTACTGTGCTGGTCGCAGGGCCCTGTATATCTCTGGTGTCAATGGCCTCTGAAACATGATCTTCATTTACATCTCTCTTTGTAATTGATTTGCCTATTGTAGTGGCTTCTTCAGATGGTACCTCAGAGGAATTATTGAATGCAGAAGAGGGTACAGATAGCTCTCAAAAGCTCTCACTTCTTTTGGGGAGATCTGTGTTCAGATCACAGAGGAATCTCCATGCTGCCTTCTGTATGACTGTATTAGCTTACATTAATGACTATATTAATTAATGTGACCATAAGCAGTGGATTAGGGTGAACATGCATGAATTAGACTTGTTTACTTGCTTACTTTAGAGTTCCCTTTGAGAATTATTTGGGGTCTGACGTGGTAGCCTAGTAGCTAAAGCATTACCTTGCATGCACTGGGATCCCATATGGACACCGGTTCGTGTCCAGGTGGCTCCATTTCCCATCCAGCTCCCTGTTTGTGGTCCAGGAAAGCAGTCAAGAATAGCCCAAGGCCCTGGGACCCTGCACCCACATGGGAGCCATGGAAGAGGCTCCTGGCTCCCAGCATTGGATCAGCTCAGCTCCAGCCCTTGTGGCCACTGGAGAGTGAACATCAGAAGCAAGATCTTCCTCTCTGTCTGGGCTCAATATCTGCCACACTTAGATACAGACCGATTGTTCCATGTTGGGAAAGGGTAAATCTGTTTCAGGCCATCAGAGAACCAAGAGGCTTCCTCCACTGACAAAGGCATTGTCTTTTGAAAGGGGAACTTATTCATTACTCTTTCTCATTCCAGATAGGTTTTCAGCAGAAGATCAAAACTCCCTGCTTCAGTTCTACTCAGCTGTGGTGGCTATACCCAGTGGAAGAATGAACCAGAAGATGGGGGACGGGCGATTCTCTCTCTCTCTCTCTCTCTCTCTCTCTCTCTCTCTCTCTCTCTCTCTGCTTTTCACATAAAAGTAAGTAATAAACCTTTAAAACCGTGATCATGAAATAAGGCAACATTTTAAATTAGCAGACATGGTATAAAAGTCTTTGTTATTCTGAATCAAAGTAACAATGTCAAGCTATTTAATTGATCTTCTTCTCATCAAATTCCTAATTGTCTGCTCTGGCTGTTTTGTGTTTTGATTTGGCTCTGTGTTCGGGCACTATTTCTGCTCACTGATCACCAATGATGAAAATTCTTCTCCTATACTTCATTACCTTGGCCTTCAAGATACCCTTCTCTTCTAAACTCTTCTTACCTCCCTCAACATTTCCTCTGAATCTTTGGCCATCCCTCCACCCAAGTCATTGGTCTAGCCCTGACACTGAGTCGTAGGAACCCTTCACTTTCAGTACATTTGTTCTATAACAAGTTAACCATATCTTCTGCCACAGGTTTAAATTGTCCTATGTGTCCACATGTGAACAGTATTGACACCTACGACACAGACAGGCTGCAACCCATATCCAGTTCAGACATGGTCTCCACTTTGCCTGTTCCTCTTTAGTGGGGTTCAGCACATGCCTGAGTCTGTAATATGTCTCTCCCTGCGCCCGCCCCTTATTAAGATGCCCTCTAAGTCCCTCTGCTGTGTCCCTTTGCTTTAGCCAACTAAATAAAATTCATCGCAAATTTTCAAAGGTTTGTTTATTTTCATCTATTTGAAAGGAAGAGAGAGAAAAAGAGAGAGAGAGCACGAGAACTTTCATCCACTGGTTCGCTCCTCAACTGTCTACAATACCCAAGGCTGCGATGGTCCACAGCCAGGAGCTCAGAATTCAGCCTCTCAATCTAGGGGTCCCTCATCGCGGCAGCAACACAACGGGAGCATGCAAGAACAGGAATAAGCAGGAAGCTGAACTGAAAGCAAACCACCTGGGCACTACGATACAGGATGCTGTGGTCTCCGGTGGAATCTGAACTGCGGTTTCAAGGTGCCTGCCATCACATGCACTGCTTGACTTCCGGTGTGCTTCTGTCGCTGTCTCAGATGAGAAGCATCCATCAGCATCCCACATGTATTCCTATGCACTTACTTGTTCCTGGTTTCCAACACTAAATTATAAGCTCTCTGAGAGCAGGGTTTTTACCTCGTAAGCATATCTTCAGAGACTGGTCTAAAAGAAATACTACAAAAGAATGTTGAGTAAAATATAATGAAAGATCTTCTAATAGTTAATATTGTTACTGAAATTTTCCTCTCCGTCACAATGCTCACTATTATGGAAACAAAACTGACTTCTTGTCCTTCCTCTAAATGTACATTATAAAACATGTTTAGTGGGCCCACCCGATGGCTCAGTAGCTGAATCCTTGCCTTGCGTGCACTAGGATCTCATATGGGTGCTGGCTCATGTCTGGGCTGCTCCACTTCCCATCCAGCTCCCTGCTTGTGGCCTGGGAAAGCAGTGTAGGCTGGTCCAAAACCTAGGGACCATGCACCTGAATGAGAGTCCCAGAGGAGGCTCCTGGCTCCCAGCTTCAGCTCCACTCTGTTCCGGCTATTGCAGCCACTTCGGGTGCGAACCAGAAGACAGAAGATCTTTCTATCCCGTTCTCTCTGTGTATCTGCCTTTCCAATAAAGAGAAAATAATTCTTCATCAAAATTTCAGATAACTGAAATTTTTTTTGAAATATCATAGATTGACATTCAATAAAATGGATTTAAAAGCTATTTTATAAGTGAACAGTCAGGCTTGAAGTGTTTATCATTCCTCTGTTTAGAGAGGCTGTTGGAAATCATAGAATATTTAAAGTATCCTACAATTGCATGGAATGCTAGTGGATGTGCATATCTGAGTTTTCCACAGAAGGTAATGAATGAGGCAATTGGATTAAATCAAAGGTCCATTTTTTTATACCAGCTGCTAAACTGTTCTGTTATAGGTAGATGTTGATGCCTTAGCTAATTAAAAACAGGTGGAATATTTGAACATAAAAGACACTAACAGCTCTGTCATTCCTAGCTTTGGTGATTAATGATAATAGGATCATTTACAACAGCACATAATAACAGATGCTTAAAATTCTATCCATATGAGTGAGAAAAAAACATGGTTTGGTTTTTAAAAATCCTGTTTATAATACTGAGGATTTTTTCTAATTTAAGAAGTGAATCCTATTTAGATGTGGTGTAAAGATAGCATTATTGCTCAGAAATTCAACTGATTAAAAAATGTCTTATTTTAAATATGCAAATCCATGGATAAATTATTAGATTGCTGACTATTTTAGTCTTGTACGTTTTACTTCTTCTTGGATGTTGTGACACAGTACGATCAACATTGGCCCAATTGCGGAATATAATTGAAATTTGACTTCCTACTCTTCTGTCACTTTCTTTAACTTGTATTTTTGATCTTGTCCTTATTCTGTACAACAACGGTTCTAGTTTTCATTTGTTTATGGACCATAAAGGATTCTAGTAGGTAGTAGAAAAAATTGACAATATGGATTATGATGGATTGTCCAGTGAAAATTGTATTTGGGTGGGTTTAGTAGTTAAATAATGAAGGAAAATTCTGTGTTGTAGCAGAACTTACAGTTAACCTTCCTTGTGAGTCACTTTTTAAAAAATGTAATTGTCAATTGGACATAAATTAAACTCAAGAAACTATCTTAACCATTAATAATCAAGGGGAAGTCAGAAAACGTACAATGTCTGGCCAAATTTGTTGTTTGCATTATACTTATTCCTTGCTAATAATTCAGTTAATATTTTTAAAGGCAAAGGCAGGTTGTACCTATGGTGTAACTCCCACTCCTTTGTACTATGGATATCACATCGTGAAAGCTACAATGAACTGCTTTCTACCTTTGAGTAACCTTGTTTAAGCCTTTTATTTCTTGCAAGATTTGTTTTACCATTTCTTTCATTAAGAAAAAAATCTATAAGTTGAGAATAAAGTAGGAGGATGCCTGCCTGTCCTTTCAATGTCATTCTTTAACAAGTTCACTCAAGATTAACTATCTAGGAAGATGCACCTGTGTATCACTCTGCTATTTGCTGTTTTATTAGAGTTCTGAGACTGTGAAATTAAATGCTAACTTATAGATTTCTGTGAGGCAGAAAAAGATAAGCCCAAATGTTTCATGGTTGCAGGTTTAAGACCTATAAGATGTTGAACAGTTTTATTTCTATTAACTCATTTCTTCTTCATGAACCATGGACAATATAAAAGTCTTCCTTGAATTACATTTTGAACCAATTTTTCCATCTTATAGATTTCAATTAACAGTTTTATTTCCATTAACACATGTTTTTCATGATTCCTCAGCAATATAAATCCCGCTTCTGAAATAGCCTTCAAACCAATTTTACTATCTTACCTTAACCCTAATTATTGACAGACGATTGTCCTGACTTTGTATGGTTGTAATATAATGTAATGATTCAGCTTTTGGCATTTTCTAGATGTTCCACCAAAATGCCCACATACATCAATATCTTTTGTGTTAAAGACAATTATGGTGACTTCCTTGCCAGGGGCACTTGATGGCACAGCTTCTCTTCAAGTCCAGGATAATTCCAGAGAAATTTGACTTCCTACTCTTCTGTCACTTTCTTTAGCTTGTATTTTTGATCTTGTCCTTATTCTGTACAACAACGGTTCTAGTTTTCATTTGTTCATGGACCATAAAGGATTCTAGTAGGTAGTAGAAAAAATTGACAATATGGATTATGATGGATTGTCCAGTGAAAATTGTATTTGGGTGGGTTTAGTAGTTAAATAATGAAGGAAAATTCTGTGTTGTAGCAGAACTTACAGTTAACCTTCCTTGTGAGTCACTTTTTAAAAAATGTAATTGTCAATTGGACATAAATTAAACTCAAGAAACTATCTTAACTGGTAGAGAAAAAGGTTCATACATTCTAATATTTTTGAAATATTAGAACAGAAAATAAGTGAACTGTTAATGTTAAACATTGAATGATTTAATCTGTTCAGAAATAATTTTCTCAGAAATCACCACTGCAAAAATTCATATATATGAAAAATCAAGTTTACATGATGTTCTGATGACCAAACTATGTTAATACGTTTGATATAAAAAACATAGCTGTTTCTTTGCAAAGACTGAGTATGTATGTATTTTAATATTTTCAAATTAAACCCACATGATTTTTAGGAATGTGACAATGTAAAATGTGTATTAAATTCAATAAAATTTATATAATTCAAAAAAAAATTTAAAAATTTATATGTATTTGCTTGAGCAGAACTTTAAAACCTTCATGCAGTTGTCAAGTGCAAATCAGTATGAAGTTGAACAATGTTGAAGCCTTGCAAAGGCTCTGTGTACTTGGTGAAATCTGACCCACTGGGCCTCATGATCTGTGTTAACTAGTTCAGCTCCTTAATTGTTTTGTTACACAGCACAGCACTCTCACCTCCTCTCTCTTTTAAGATCTGTTTATTTTTATTAAAGGCAGACTTTGCAAAGAGAAAAGGAGAGACATTAAGAGAACTTTTCCATCTAATGGTTCATTTTCCAAAAGGCTGCAATGGCTAGAATTGAACTGAATTAATGCCAAGAGCTTATTCCTTACATGGAATAATATTTCCTTAATTATTCCTTAATTAAGAATATTATAATATAATATTCCTTACTTGGAATTATTCTGTACTCCATCTATTAAGAAATGATTTTTAAATGAAATAACCATTTTTCCCTTCAGTATCAGTCCTTAAGTACAACACAAGAATGAAAAAGCTACACAAAATAATTAGTATTGTATGTCAATTATAGCACCAATAGTATATTCCATTTTATACATATATGGCTGTTCTACATTATAGTCTACTTATACCTTCCTATTTATCCCATTGAATTTCTCTAAAACTAATTTTGTTTATTGGAAAGGTGGGATTAAACAGAGAGTGGAAGCATAGAGAATGGGCTCTCATGTGCCACTTCAGGAATCAAATGACCATAACTGCCAGGACCACACCACACCGAAACCAGGAGCTTGGAATTCCGTCTGGGCAGCTGAGGTGCAGGCACTTGGACCATCACCTGCTGCTCTCCCAGGCACACGACCAGAGAGCTGGGTCAAAAGCGAAACAACCCAGACCCAAAGCAGTACCCATGTGAGATGCTGGCCACATTGGCAGCAGCTACAACTTTTTCTGCTTTTGTTTATTTGTATTTAAAGGGCAGATTTATCTGTTGATTCATTCCCCAAATGCCTAAAACAGAACCAACCTAAACCAAAGCCAGGAGCCAGGCTGACTGTAATTCAAGAGCCTCCCCAGGCCTCCTATGTGGCACAAAGGCCAAGGGATTTGAAACCTACACTGCTTCTTTCCTGACCACAAGCAGGGAGCTGGATTGGAAGTGGAGCAGCAGGGACACGAACTGATGCCTTTATGGGATGCCGGTGCTTGTAGGTGTATCATTGGTCTGTTGATCTATGCTGGCACTAACTTGTTCTACTTTTGAAAACACATCCTTTCCATATTCTTCTTCCAAGATTTACTTATTTATTTATTCATTTATGTATGTATGTATTTAAAAGACAGAGTTCCAGAGAGATAGGGACAGTCAAATGAGTTTCCATCCTCTGTTTCACTCTACAGCTTCCTTCCTCCAGCCAGAGGTGGGCCAGGCCAGGAACCTGGAAAGTGACAGCAGGGTAACAGCCCTGAGCCACCATCTCCTATGGTACACACTGTCAGGAAACCCGATCGGAAGTCCACCTTGAGCCCAGGTTCTCCAAAATGAAATGTGGGTCTCTGAAAAGTGCTTCATTGTTAATACTTATTGGATCTTTTTATTTTGTGTTTTTGAAACTTGAAATTCTGGTCCTAACCTTATATACCAATCCAGGTGTTCAATCAGCCATCCTTGTTGAAATGTTATAGTTGGCCAATCTTTCAGTTATAGAATAGCTTAATGCAAAATATACAAAAATTAATTAAGGAGTTAAGAATCATTCCATTCCTACCATTTGTCACTACAAAATAAAATTTCACACAAAATGCTGTTACTATTTGGAGAACACACTTTCTTTTCAGTGAAAAGGAACTATCAACGAACTTATACAGGCGTATCAAGATAACTACATGGGACTATCAGTACGAGCACTGAGGACTACATCCCAACTGCCAAGGAGACCACAGGGAAATGGAGTGCCTTCGGAGGCCAAGAACTCTGAGGTCACCCACCCCCATTTGGATCTACCACAAGGGATGGAAGAAGCCCAAATCCTGCCTTGCAGGATCCGAGGTTATCGGAACGACAACCAGGAGCCCTGAGCGATCCGCAGAAACAGAAGAACAATAAACTTCCTTAGAGATTACGGAGAGGAGCTTTCTCTGGTCCTTGCCTGGTTCCAACTTTGGGTCCCCACCCTCTCTTATAATGACCATCAGGATCGCTTCAGAAACCCCTCAGGGCCCAGGGGCGTGGGCTAGTGGCTAAAGTCCTTGCCTTGAAAGCCCCGGGATCCCATATGGGTGCCAGTTCTAATCCCGGCAGCTCCACTTCCCATCCAGCTACCTGCTAGTGGCCTGGGAAAGCAGTCGAGGACGGCCCAAAGCTTTGGGACACTGCACCTGCATGGGAGACCCGGAAGAGGTTCCTGGTTTCCGGCTTCGGATCGGCGCGCATTGGCCCGTTGCGGCTCACTTGGGGAGTGAAACATTGGATGGAAGATCGTCCTCTCTGTCTCTCCTCCTCTCTGTATATCCGGCTTTCCAATAATAATAAAATCTTTAAAAAAATAAAACCAAAAACAGAAACCCCTCAAAATAAGCAAACAAACAAAATAGAATAGAATAGATAGATAGAGAACAACAAGGAAAGCTTAGAAACAGACAGGAAATGGTCAGCGGGGATGTACTTATAACTCACTGAGTGGGACACAAAGATTAGTCACTCCTCACTGGGGTATTGAAGATTTCTCTGCACACCCCTCCTAAAACTGTTCACCTAAACTGCTGACAGATGTCTTGTTAGAGTTATAGAGTTAGACTACCCAAAAAACAGCCAGGTTCAGCAAAATCATGCTTCAACACTATATAATACTAAATACTATAATCAAAATAGACATGAGACAACTGAATAGTAATCTATAGCCATGTTAAGGTGTATATCTCAGTTGTATAGAACCTAATAATTGAAATGTCAATGTAGAAGTCACAGGTGTGGTTCAGAACTTGCATTCTTTTTGTTGTTGTTGTTGATCTCTTTTAACACATTGGTTACTCAACACCATGTCAACTAATTCCATAACGTTATAAATTATTACTGATGTAATGTCGGGGCTTTTAATTGATCGGGATGATACTCTGCAGCTCTACCTTCAGACCAGAGATGGTCTCCCCAAGAAACAGTTGAACTTATCTGGACAATAAGATGCTGGACTTTATGCTTGGTAGATGCTTGCAATGAAAGAATCTCAACTGAATTTGAACTGTGGTAATGCAACAAGGTGGAGGAATCCACCATGGCGGGGGGGTTTGGGGAGGGGTGGGGGGAACCCAGTGCCTATAGAACTGTGTCACATAATGCAATGTAATCAATAAAATTTTTTTTTAAAAAGATAATTACATGACATACAAATACATTTTACACATAGAACAGCTCACAAGATTTCATCGTCTGAGGATTTTTACTTTAAAATGTATACTGAATCAAACTCATTAGCGAAAGAAGATTGTGATGTAATTTATTGGCATTATTTCATTTATTCCATTGCATTTTGTTTTGGAAGGGTATGGTTAAAACTCACATCTAAGGAATTTTAAAGCTCATTCACATTTCACCCACGTCACAGCCGTTAGTATCCTGTAATATCTTATGCCCATTTTTATCAATTTCAAGTTGAGCAAATTTCACAAATTACCTTCCAATCTTTCTATAATACAATATACTCAAATTTAGGAACTGAGATGTAAAAATACGAATCTCTGACCAATGAGGATTGAGCTCCATATTGAAGAGAATCTTCTTTAAAGTTTGAAGGAAAAATTCAGTGTAAGGGATTTTGAACATAGCATTCATCAATTAACGTGTATCAATTCACGGTATTTTTAGGAGCTATGACTGAATAAATAATACAGTCAATTAGATTTATCTGTTGGACATGCTCTACTATTCCTTAAGAAATATCCTTATAATATGTAATTACAGAGCCCAACTCGGTAGCCTAGTGGCTAAAGCCCTCACCTTGCATGGACTGGGATCCCATGTGGGTGCCATTCATATCCCCACTGCTCTACTTCCCTTCCAACTCCCTTCTTCTAGTTTAGGAAACAGGAGAGGATGGTCCAAAGCCTTGAGACCCTGCACCTGCATGTGAGATCCAGAAGGCGCTCCTGGCTACTGACTTGGGATCAGCCTAGCTCCAGCTCAGCTGTAACTGTTGCGGCCACTTGGGAAGTGAAGCAGAGGATGCAGGATCTTTCTCTCTTTCCTTCTCACTGTAAATCTGCTTTTCAAATAAAAATAAACAAATCTTTAAATAAAAATAAAATCAATACAGAAGGAAGTGTTCCTTTGGGGAAATCTATAATCCACAGCTCTTGGAATCTCAGACTGTCACTGTTTTTGGAGCCTGACAGCATGATGAAAGCCTTGTGTGTCGTTTCTAGTCTGACATCGCCCCAATGATGCCTGCAGGTTCCAATCAGACCAAGTGTTAGTTACACAAGTTAATTTTCTACAGCAATCATTCAATGTGAATGCTACCACTAGTCATTATGAATAATAAGCCGCAGGTAGCAATTACCCAAGAAACTGAAGACTTCATGAACTAAATATTTAAGAAAATCTTTCACTCCTGTTTTTGCTCCCAACAATACATGTATAACCAATATTTAAAATATCCTCACTATACATGCCCATTGATGGAGTTTTTAGACAGCGATTTCCTTCTGAATCATAACTCTCCAAAGAAAAACAACATGCTAACCTCGAAGCAAAGTTGTTGATAGCAAAGAAACTAGTGTTAAAAGTCTGACAATGAAAAAGTGTCATCTAAATATGCCTTTCACCATATACAGCATTATTCTTTTCAATCTACGTGTTAATTCAAGGCTATGAGTTGGAGTAAATGTGTTTGCTGTGTTTTGAAAGAAATATACAGAATTCTGGACAGAGTACTAAGGAACGAAGCAAGAAAACATGTAACATTAAGTTAGGTTTTGTCATTTTTATCTTATTTTATAAATATTTACGTGCAACAATGATAGTTTCCCACTTTGTATCCATTGAAATAAAATCTTGTGAATTATGTTAGAAAATTTACCAGCTCTTGGTCAGTTACCAAAATTCTGCATACTTGAAGTGTTCAGGTAAATGATTATAGTCTGGTAAATTCTATCCAAAAATGTTAATAAAGGCAAAGGATAGTCATAGTAACCTAGAATATTTGAAAAATGTACTCACAACTTTGGAGGCAGCAAATGACAGCTCAAGAACCTAGATCACTGCTGTAAGGTCAGGAGACTTGAGGGAGGCTTCTGTTTCTTCACTTTGTCATGGATTATTCCTGGTTTTTACAGACACAATTGAAGATGTCTCTCTTCTCTCTGCGCGCTCTCTCTCTCTCTCTCTCTCTCTCTCTCTCTCTCTCTCTCTCTCCACCCCTTTTCTCCCTTTAAAATATATACTTATATCTCCCTCTCTTTACAAGATGTGTTTCCCTTTCAAGCAAAGTAAGTTTTAAAAACTAAAAATGAATGAGGAAGAATAAAATATGTTTCAGGAGCTTCAGAGCTCTCATGAAGATAGCATCAGTTCTGTAATCAGGCAGTGTGGTTCATGTCTGTGTACCCTAGTGGCCAAGTCATAGCCCCTTACTGCATTTTAGCTTCATGAACTGTCAAGTATGCAACATTAAACAATATATATTTAAAAAACTTTATCTTAAGGAAAATAAAAAAAGAAGATCCCTAAAGTGACAGTTGTGAACTGAACCCTTTTATTTTCCAAAGTCCATATAATGAAAACATCCACTTGTATGCAATGATATTTAGAAATGGAGCTTTGAGGAGGTAACTAAAATAGGATTCGATTATGACAGTGAGGCTCTCATGGTGGGATTGGCATTCTTGTTCTTTTTTTCCCAGGAAGACATAGTGAGAGAGAATACATCTCCAGTTCAGGGTGGGAGCCCTTGGAAGACAACAGCCATGTCAGCGCCATGATACTAGGATTCCTAATGGAGCAGTGAGAACAGAACTTTCAATTCTGCAAGCTATCCAGTCAATAGTGTTTTATAATGGCAGCCCAAGCCAACTAAGTGGAAGCTGTTTTAAAAAAGGAAGGAAGAAGAGGTGGAAAAGTGAATCCCTACACCTACAAAATTGTTTCATGGAAAATAATAATAATGGTAGTAACACAAAAATTTCAAAAGCCTCAAATCTGTGATTTAAAAGCAGACAAAAAAAAAAAAATCTGGGGATGCATTTGCATTCATGTATAGACCCCCAGGGACTTTTTTTTATCCTTTCACATGCTTTTTTTTTATTGTAGATGGTAAACCCTAAATTTTAACTCACTACTAATTCATAATGCAAAGCAAACTAACTCTGTGGTTCAAGTAGCAAGTATAAAAGTTGTGAAGCATAGAAAAATGTTTCTTCTTCAGCCAAAATCATTCAAGTGTAACTGGATCAAAGATAATGTGCAGAATGCTGCCTTCATGGAAACCACAGGACCAGAAGGCGTCGATGGACATAAGCCAGTCCTGGCACTGCAGCTGACGGGAATTATCCCAGCAGTTCAACTGCTGTTCCGGCCAACTCTTCTTCCATATTAATGTCTACATAAGTTTCCAAAACTGCCCAAATGTCCTTTATTGGGAGGAATATTGTTCATTTCTAAGCCACAGTGTTCTGAAAATTTTACAGAGATTTTAGCAAAAAAATACACATTGTATGATTCAATCACATTTATGAGCTGGACATCACATTTTTTTAACCACGATAAAAAGAGTTTAGTGATAATGAGAAAACATGAGCTTAAGATGGAATGTTATTCTCATCATGTTCACTGGAGAGCAGAAATTAGTAGGAATTATTGTGGCCAGTACTTTGAAGATTATTTAAACAATGTATTCTATCTCAATAATTCTTTTTCCCTGTTATTCATTTAAATTTTCCTTTCTGCACACTATGGTAATTGTTCAGTTTTCCAAAGACAGGCTCAAAATTGTAAATTTGTACTATTCACTGTATTCTTATTTTATGCAAAGAGATCATATTGAATTTCAATTCAAAATTTTTTAAATGAAATTACTTGTGTTTTTCAATCAATTTCACTTGTTATTTCCCGATTTTAAAAGTTTTCAAATGAATTTGCAAATTTATTTCATGATAATTTTGAAGTACATATCTAGTATATCTCATACCTTTCTTACAGGGCCTTTTACAGAGACATTTCAAAGTTGTATCAAACTATAAATTAATTATAACAAATATTTTATAGTGCTGCAGCACACAAATATAGCAACTTGAAAAATACATTGATGCACATTTCTAATCAGGATATTGAAAAACAGATAAACCATTTTTAACCATCATCTAAAAAATTTAGTAAAATCAAAACAAAGCATTCATAATATTCTCAAACAGTTAAAGTGGACTTTCAGGGGCAAGTGTGAGACTGAGTAACTGCTTCACAATTTTTTTTAAAAATTCCCATGGAAAATGACTCATACAGAGTTTTCAAATAGAACATTCCCCGTTCATTTATACCATTCCCCTCGCATGAGACTCTATACTAGAGTTATGGGCATTAATTATGTGTAACACAAACTCTTGTACCATGGGACTGAGCTTTTAAACTGCACATAGGGACTTAAAAAATTCACTTAAGATATAATTATGCAAACACTATGCAATAAATTCAAAATATGTTTGTACAAATATAAATGCTTTAATTTTACCTTTCTGTGAGCCCTTATAGTATGCATATATTGGTATTTCACTACCTATGTTAGCTCTTCTAATTAAATTTACTTCCTGTGGTGAGTCATCCATTTTAACTCACATTTAACACATTTTTGATTTCCTAATCCTAATACAATTTCTAGTTGCATATTCCTTTCACACTTACGCACAAAAGGATTTTAGTTCAATTGTATCAGACTTTACAAGAGCATTTATTTTGAGTAATCATAGATTCAAAGAAAGTAGCAAGGAATTAAAGTGGGATTTCCATTTTTCCATCTTGTCTAGTAGCAACATCTCACACAGCTAAAGTAACATCAACCACAGGGAATTGGCTTTCCTTAGCCTTTCTTTGTTTCTCTTGCTGAACTAAATGAATTAATGAGCTTTTTTTCCAAACTTTTTGATGTAAATATAAATTAATATCTTCACATATTATATATGCATATATATTTTTAAAAAATTGCAAAATTTTGGAACAAAAATATGTTCAAGTAACCTATTGTATAACATGGTGATTATGATTAAAGTATTGTATTCTGCATTTGAAAAGTGCTAAAAGCGTGGGTTTCAATTGTCATTATTACTATAAATTATTTGAATGTGAGACCACGTATATTTTAAGTCACTCCATTCAGTCATTCTACAGAATATATATGTATCAAAACACTGTGTGGTATATCTTTAATCTATACTATTTTTGTGAACTTAAAAATGAAATTGGGGTATTTTGGTGCAGCCTAGCAAGCCATCAGTTGGAACACAACATCCCATCTGGGACATCAAGTCCAAGTCCAGGGCCCAGCACCGTGGCCTAGCGGCTAAAGTCCTCGCCTTGAAAGCCCCTGGATCCCATATGGGCGCCGGTTCTAATCCCGGCAGCTCCACTTCCCGTCCAGCTCCCTGCTTGTGGCCTGGGAAAGCAGTCGAGGACGGCCCAAAGCTTTGGGACCCTGCACCCGCGTGGGAGACCCGGAAAAGGTTCCTGCTTCCCGGCATCAGATCGGCACGCACCAGCCCGTTGCGGCTCACTTGGGGAGTGAAACATTGGATGGATGATCTTCCTCTCTGTCTCTCCTCCTCTCTGTATATCCGGCTTTCCAATAATAATAAAATCTTTAAAAAAAAAAAGTCCAAGTCCAAAATGATTTAACAGCCCATCCCTCCACTAACAAGCCTGTAAAGGCAGTGAAGGATGCCCAGGTACTTGCGCCCTTGTCACCCATGGGAGAGCCCCACATGAAGCTCCAGGATCAGTGCATCTGCCTAGGCCTATCAAACCATTGTACCATTTAGAGAGTGAAACCGATTTCTCTCTCTCCTTTCCCCCTCTCTTTGCAAAATTAAATTAAGGTATAAATAATTTTAAATTATACTATATATTTTGAATTATATAATTATATTTGTTCTACTAAAATCTAATAAATTTTATTTAAGATAAATTAGGTTCTCAATCATTAGCTGTATCAATTAAAAGACTTAAGAATATATACAGATAATTGTAATTATTTCTTTGCTTTATTGTCTTTTTAAAAGGTTATTTATTTAGCTTAAAAATCAGAATTAGAGAGAGGAGAGACAGAGGGAGGGAGATTTTTCACCTGCTATTTCACTCTATGCCTCCAATAAATCTAGAGTGAAATCAGCAACCAGGAGCTTCCTTCACATCTAGCTCACAGGTGGTAGGACCATCATCTGCTACTGACAGAAAGCTGGATTGGAAACAAAGCATCCAGACCACAAATATGTGTCCATAAGGGATGCTGCTGTCATAGCATCTGTGCTGCTACAATGACAGACCCTTCTTTGTCTATTTTAAAGTTAAGTTCCTCAGTAGTAACTTAACTGGGTAATATTAATTATTTATTCTAGATTCAGGATGCTATAATTAGCTTAAAATTACATCTCATTGTCCAAAAATAAACTCTGTAATACTTCATTGCATGGAAATTTTAAGAAACTTATCTGTTCTTACATATATCTTATGCAGTATTTTCAAGAAAGTAGTACAATTTTAATAATATTTTATGCAGTTTTATCCTGGAATTTAAATGTTACACTCATTTCAAATGAGGATTTTTCTTACAAATAGAATTACATGGCAGGATTAACAAGGTCCATGATATGAGCCAAAAGTTGCCAAAACTTGAAATAACACTTTATTAAAGTATCTTTGTATCCATACACATTTTAATATCTGTAACTTAATGAGAAATCCAGGAGTGACAGAATAAATTGAGAGTTAATATGGAACTTCAACTATGTAATTTCTAAAAACCCTACACCCCTGCACAGGGACTATTAGCTTTACCCCTAGCTTGGCTCAGGCTTCATTAGGCTTGATTTTAGAGTAGGGTGCAATCTATCTGGCAGGTGATCTCACCTTATTAATTAAGTTCAGGTTCATGATTATTTATAGGAACAAGATCGGGGCGGTGCTTTCTTTCCTTTAGTAAGGACCTTGCCCTGAGCAGGCATAGATGTATGGGATTCTGGCATTTAGACCTGGTGGCCATAAAGACCATGGAGTTGGGAAATCACAGACCTGCTGATGAGAGGGTGGTCACTCAGCACTAGACTGCCTGAAACCTACGAGGACAACAACTAAAACAATGTGTCGGTGAATGTGTTTGCTAACGAGTATTGCTGTGATCTGCAAATAATCTCAGATCTTCAGATTTGTATTACAGTTGATTTGTACACATAGATAAAAACAGACTCAAGCAGTTGTCCTGGGCTTTTGTGCCTGGCTGGTGCGCCACAAGTCAACCCTGATCCCCACTGCTTCTTTACCTTGTGTTATTCATTCTTAAATCTACTGTTTCTAATACCCTATATCAGTGCTCATCTCTTAGCCCAGTATCTTGCAGGATTGTTGTGTGCTGGCATGTTATACCCTTGTTCACTCTTTGTGAGGTCTCAGAATATATTGACAAATTGGTGATGCCAAAGGCAAAGTGAGAATGGCTAATCAATCAAACAGGAGATTTTCATGCATATATAATGTCTCCAGCATGCATACAAGTTTGGCATTACTACTCAAACATTCACTACCCCTCTGTGCTTGGCCATCTTAGCACCATAGTTTATCCATGACTCTACCAAAGCTACAAAGGTTTCCTGAAGAGGATGATGCATCCATTATTACCATGATTCTTTCCTGTTCCCAGAGACTGCTTCCTTCCATTCACTCTCAGGTCAACAGGTGACTAAGACTCCAGGTAACTCAATCAATCCTTAATAGTTCCCTTAAATCTGTATTGCACAGTCTTACACATAGCTCAGTTTTTGCACTCAGCTTATTTTTCTATATTTTATTATACAATCTATTCCCTTCAGCGATATTAGTGGGGCATGAACAAGTCTGACTCCCACAGCCATTACAAGCCTGAAATGTAGTCTCCATTGTGACTTTTCCACTAAATTTCATTAAGACAAGCCAAGCCTTTTATGTTGGGCTCCCAAAAACCATTTGATCTTCCCCCCAAACAGTGAATAAATGCAATACAGCCTCCTCAATAATTTTTTTCAAAGGTTTACTTTTATTGGAAAAGTAAGGTACACAGGGAGGAGGACAGACAGAGAGGGTGATCTTCCATCCACTGATTCACTCCCCAAGTCGCCACAACTGCCAGAGCTGAACCAACCTGAAGCCACGACCCAGTAGCTTCCTCTGAATCTCCCAAGTGGGAGGTCTCAAGGCTTTGGGCCATCCTCAACTTTTTTCCCAGGCCATAAGCAGGGAATTGAATGGGAAGCAGGACTGCCAGGATAGGAGCTGGTGCCCATATGAGATCCTGGTGTGTACAAGGTGAGGACTTTAGCTGCGAGGGTACCAAACTGGGCTGTCTTCAAGAAAAAAAAAACCTTTAAGATCTGTCTGCCCCTTCCTTCCAGTTGCCCAGAAAGAATAACATAACGAGTTTGGAATGCCAAAGAAAATCCCCAGCCCACTTCCTTCTCTAGTTATAAATGTTCTACCCTCCCAGTTCCAGCATCCTCTGCTATTTTTTCCTATTCAAAATCACATTATTATTTATTGATGGGAAAAATCACAGAATTTCATAAAGAAAGAGATCATACAACATCAGGAACCACAGCTTCATGTAGAAAAGTGTGAATGAGCAACAAGAAACCCCTCTGACTTCCCTGAACATCTGTGTTGAGGATTCCTGTCAGTGTGTGTCTGTGGTCTGCAGCTTTCCCTACTAGCAACGGGGACTGCAAATCAGAAGAAAACAACCAACACACTTCTGCACTCCATTAATACAAGAGAGAATTCTCTTTTCCAGATGGAGTGTTTCTTAGGAGGGTTTACGAGAGAACATTGTATTTCCAGTAGTTATGTTCTAACTTTACCCTTTTCATGGTGTTACTTGTCCTTTTATTTGAAATATTTCAAATTGAGTCTTATCAAGTTACATTATTCCACCAATACTTAGTAATCTACTTTTTTTTCTTTAACAGTGAGATTCCTTGTAATCTTCCATGGACCTCAGATGCGTTTCTACTGTTCACTACAAACCATTGTTTCATGCGAGGCACTGTATACACAGAAAAATTTCCTTCCTGAGTTCTCTGAGGGAATGGAGTGTTGCTCCTGAGTAAATGATTGAAAGGAGGGTTATTTCATTTTTGGATAGCAGGGATCACACAAATTAAGTTACTGCTCATAAGCAAGTCAGAAGTTTCTATTATTGATCATTTTGCTCTACACTCTTCTAAGACAATCATTGCTTCTGACTTATTTTTTAACATATGCTATATGCAAAAGTTATAAAAAATAAACCTGTATCAGAAATATGGAATGATCTTAAAAAATAAACCTGTATTAGAAATATGGAAGAATCAGAAAAATGCACCCAAATCATCACTGCTAAGCTTTATATATTTCTGAGTTACTTCTTAAGGCTAAACAGATGCTTATTACCTAATACACCCCAGTGTCAAGAAACTTCTTCAGTGTTTCAATAGCATAGTGCATATAATCAGAAATATCCCAAGTATCTCTATCCAGTTGAAACTGATGTTTTAATATTTAGGTTTAAAGTTTTAAAAGAGAAAGCTGAAGCCCATTTTCATGCAGTTTTTTGCATGAGAAATACTTCAGCTAATTATCACAGTTAGTTATTCATGTCAAAACAAATACAAAACTGTGTAATTCTGTTAGACCTGATAGAACTTAACTCAGTAAAATAGTATTAAAATAGCTTCTAAGCAAAATATCTTTTAAAATTATCTTTTAACTATAACCACTAAAGAAGAGAAGCAAAATTAAAACATGAATAAATATATGAAAAATAACTATCATTTATCATTATGTGCTAAGCAATTTTGTAAGTACATGATATGTCACCTTAATAAATCCTCAAAATTACTCTAGGCAGTAACTCATTTTTATGTCAGTTTTGCAAATGCAGAAAATGAGGCCTAGAGAGTAACAACTTGCCCAAAGAACAGGTCTTATCATCATGAATGTGCATATTTCATCCCAAATCATGTGTCTAATATCCTAAACTTTCATTAGGAAGAAAATTAAATTTTGTTGCGCAAATTGCAGCTTCTCTTTCCAAGGTACTGAAAAGATAACTGTTATATTTTAAGGCACAATTCAGTTATATCTCTAAACATTTGTTTTTATATTTATATTGATTATATCAGTGGAAATGCAAAAATTAATTCACATGATTCTGAGAATTTTAACACAAAACTGTATTATTGAGAACACGGTTATTTAATAAATGCATGTACAATGTTTTAAACACTAAAAGGATTGTTTAAGCACCATAGCTTCTATGACTTGTGTTGCTATTTTTGAGATATTTTGTTTATCTTTACTATCTGTGGGAGATCACTATTTGAGGAAGATCAAAGAATTTCCACTTCAAAAGCAAATAAGCATAAAATATAAGACAAAGCTGGTGTTGGAGACTGTCTTCTTGGACATACAAATGATGGCAGATGTTTTCTAGCACCTGTTTAATTTCTCTTTCAATGCATTTGGCCACGATTTCATTTTTTTCTGAAAATTCCACACAGTTTCTGGGTGCAAATGAGGCAAATAACTGGTTATTATTTTTCTTGAAACTGCAACAGAGAGGTTATTCATTTTTCTTCCAAAATTGCTTTAGTTTTACTCTCAATAAATATAAATTTAGTTAATAGAATTTAAGTTTTTCTTCTGTAATTATTATGATTTATATGAACATAAGGGAAATTACACATGAATACTAATATTTTTTAAAAAGTAACAGTACTGCAATGAATGAAAATTGAAGAAAAGTGACAAATTTTGCGTATTTGTATTGATGAAACAGTTACTGCAAAATCCAGAACCTATGACACACATCTAAAATTGATATGATAATGCTAAATTTCCAAAGGAAAAATGTGTAAAATACAATAATCAGTTCTGTGTAGAAGAAACATAAATGGTAACTCCATACATAAAAAAATTCTGTGTTACTAAGAATTAATAACAGAAGCCAGTGTGTGTGTGTGTGTGTGTGTGTGTGTGTGTGAGATGAAATATATTCTTAAGAGATCTCTCATAAATTTGATCATTTGCTAGTTCATAAATCACTAAGAAGTTTTTAAAGAAATTCAGAATATATATGGTAGAACACTTGATGTTCTTTTCTTTCTAAGTTTTAAGAACTTGACAAAAGTCAATGTTTTAAAATGTTAGGCATACAAATTAATACTTGTAGTCTATTTACCTATATGCTTTAAATGTTGTATTGATGTAGTAACTTCCACCCAATCCATGCTTCTTATAGAGTGAAATCTTCTTATGGCAGCACAAAAAAAAAACAAAAACAAAAAACAAAACCCCTAATGGATAAACCCCAGAATCTATGATTACACTAGACTAAATTTAGAAATAAAATAGAAGGACCGAGTGCAGTGGCCTAGCGGCGTAAGTCCTAGCCTTGAATGCACCGGATCCCATATGGGCACTGGTTCTAATCCAGGTTCTACCTCCTTGCTTGTGCCTGGAGAAGCAATTGAGGAAGGCCCAAAGATTTGGGATCATGCACCCACATGGGAGACCTGGAAGAAGTTCCTTGCTCCTGACTTCAGATTGGCGCAGCACCGGCCGTTGCAGTCACTTGGAGAGTGAACCATCAGAAGAAGATCTTCCTCTCTGTC
Organism: Ochotona princeps; assembly: GCF_030435755.1. NCBI lineage: Eukaryota > Metazoa > Chordata > Mammalia > Lagomorpha > Ochotonidae > Ochotona > Ochotona princeps. The sequence goes on along the minus strand of NC_080834.1, from coordinate 20,319,113 downwards.
TCTCCTCCTCTTTGTATATCTGACATTCCAATAAACATAAATAAATCTTTTAATAAAAGAAATAGAATAGAAAATAGAACTTGTGGAAAATCGGTCTCATAGTGAAAGAAAAACATAAGAGAACAGTGATTTTATTTTAACTGAAGTATAAATTGGCAGAACATTCAGTGTTGGTCCAGGGCTACTTTAACATGATTTGGTCACACTACTAAATAGCTATTTGAACTTGATCATTTTTTCCTTGTCTGAATTTTATGTTTGTCATATCACTTCAATGATTATAACTGATGATTTCATAGGGCTTTAGGTGACAAGATCAGTTAAAATGTTAAGTGCCTAGAATACCACTGAGTAAATATTGGGCCCTAAAAGCCAGTATCATTTTGGCAACAATCCATTTTTAAAATCAAAATTGCGCTGAATCAGATGCCAAAGTTGTAGCTATCTCCATACAAAGAATGCTCAGTAAACAACAAATAAATCTGAAATTTTATAAAAGATGGGATAATTATAACTCTATATCAAATGATCTATCAATGCTACTCCTGGGCATATAGTCAAGGAAAATGACACCCAAGATTTTTGAATAGCCATACTCGTGTTTGTTGCAGCACTATTCAGTATACCCAAGTGATGGAAACAAGCTACATTTAGAAATGAAAGAACAAGAAAAAAATTGGTACATATACAGAGTAGAGTATTATTCAGCCAGACAAATGCATGAAATTTTATCACTTGCAACAACATGGATGAAACTAAAGATCATAATTTTAAGTGAGAAAGGATAAAGACAAAATGTAAATAGCATATGTTACTTGTACATACAGACTAAAAGCAAAATGATATCATTGAATAACGAGTATAATGGTGGTTACTAGATACATAAAAAAGCAAATGTAAAAATATCCTAACTTAATACATCACAAGCAGTTAGTATTAACATTGTTGTAAATGTAATATCATTTAGTTGCTAGCTTGAATTAAATATTAGCTCATCAATTTATCTCAATAACAGTTGTTGAGACACGAGTTGTTCATTTTATTTAATCAACTAAAAATCCTGAAACATATATTTCTGGCTGTAGGAATGGTTCATTATGAACAAATTAATAAATGTGACCTGCCACATTAATAAAATAAAGATACATAGAAATAATTATTCCAATACAAGTGGAGAAACACCTGAAAAATATTATATACTTTTACAATAAAAGATTGAGAAAAATTGGTATATAAGGAACATTCCTAAACAAATTCAAAGTAGTATATTAAAACCCATGGTCACCTTTATATTGAATGAGCAAAAGTTGGATACATCCCCCACTAAGATTTAGAATCAAAGATCCTTATTATCACTGCTGCTATTCAATACAATCCTAAACCTTTTAGCTTGAATAGTTAAGAAGAAAATAAATGGAAAGACGATGTTTGGAGATGACTTGTACCTTTCTACAGGGTAAACAAAAACAGTAGCTGAGAAAAATTAAATACCTTAGAATAAATTTATCCAAAGATATGAATGTTCTCCATGATGAAAATTGCAAAACATTCAAACAAGAAATGGGAAAAAATGCCAAAACTTGAGAAAAAATTAATGTCTATGGATCGGTGTCCCAACCTGCAGGACACAACACTCAAACCCCGAGGGTGGACTGGGAATGCTGGGCTGCTGGCCCAAGAAACACACGGACACATGTACTTGGTGAAAGAGAGTTTTCCTTGCTCTTTATTTTACTCCTCATATCTATACCTTCTTCTCTAGGGGAGGAGGGGAAGGGAAGGGGTTTCCTAGAACTAATCATCTATATTGAAACAGGGGAGGAACTAATTATTTGAACAGGAACAAGGGCGGAGGTTCTAGCCCCAGTATTCTGCTTGCTGTGGCCCTGCTTGCCCAAGGTAGGTTTTGCAAATGCAGCAGGTTGTCAGGCAGGCCAACAAGTCTTAGGCCTGTAAGTCTTAGGCCTGTAAGTCCCTGCTATCTAGTGCAATTTATACATTCACTTGGGTCCTAATCAAAAAAACCTGCAATTGTCTTCTCATTTCTAGAAAAAAAAAAATACTAAAATTAAAATGAAAGCCTAAGACATGGTGAATAACTAAGACAATCTTAACACAAACAATGCTGGAGTCATCATAATGCCAGACTACAGAGCAATGGTAGCCACAACAGCTGGTAGTGGAACAAAACCAGACATGAAGGCCAATGGAACAAAATAGAAATTCCAGAGATTAACCCACATATCAACACGCAGCAATTAGAAGTAAACCCAGGAAGAAAAAAACAAGCATTTCAGAAAATGGTGTTGAGAAACTGGGTCTGTGTATGAAGAAGTGTTAAACAAGACCCTTACCATACACCTTACACCCAAATCATCTCTAAATAATTCTACAACTTGATATTGCCAAATATTAGGGGAAAGCACCGGCAAAACTGCTGCAAGACGTAAGTATGGGCACTGACTTCTTGGAAATGATCACAGAAGCATGGGCAATTAAAGCCAAAGTAAACAACTGGGATTACATTCACCTATGGATCTTCATTACCAACAAAGAGGTAAAAAATGAAACGAGAAAAAAAATGCAATTTTGTAACTGATAGAAAATAAATATCCAGAATATCCAATTAGCTCTATAAACTCAACAACAACAACAACAATAAAACACAATAAAAATGAGAAATGGACAAAGGCAAGAGTTGGCACTTTTTAAGGGATGAGTTACAAATGACCAACAGACACATGAAAAACTTATTTAAGAAACTAGTTGGCAATCTCCCTATGGTATCTTCTCTGTTTTCGTAAACTATTCTTTCAGTCAGAAATGTAAATGTCAAGAAGAACATTTACAAATGTAAATGTAAATGTAAATGTTTAATGGTTAAGAAGTAATGACTCAAATAATTAGATTCTTGTGATTGTATTCAGTTGAGTTGCTGAATCCTATCTTCAGCATCAACCCAGCCCCGGCTGTTACAGACACTAAGTGGTTGGTTCTCTCTGTGATCTGATTGGATCTCTCATCTGATGATCTCTTTGAAATTAATGAACTCTATACAGAAGATTGTTTAGTTTGACTCATGTTTTTGAAACCTTGAAACTGAGTGGAATGTACTAGTTGAGCAGATCCGTTGACAGAGTCCAGAGTGACACAGATTATCCCAAACAAGAGGAATTGTGTGTATCTCCCCACACTTACGTAACCTTTTATAAAATCACCAGAGTGGCACTAAGGTAGCACTAATGAACTAATCCAATTCAGTCATTTCGACAAGTTACTACACCAAACACAATGATGTGTCCCTTTCTTCTTTTTACTATTAACATAAGACTTGAAACTGAATTCCTGAGTTCAGGGGATACACATCCAAACCATAGCATTTTCCCCCCATTCCCTAGAAACTATCATGCTTCACATATATGAAAAAGAATTATCCTATTTTCATTAATTCCAAAATCTCAACTCAGTTACACTTTTACCAAAAATTCCAAATTTTCAAGTCTCATCTGAAAATCAAGGTAAATTCTTTCATATGTAAGTCCCAATAAAATTTTCTTTAAAAGTTCACACATTTCCAAAATAAAGTGGTCCAACATGATCAGGGTGCATATTCCATTCCAAACAGGAGGGAGGAACACAATGATTGACTGTGTAACATTTATGTTCAAGGTACCATGCTGCGTATATGGTAAATGTGAAGACATTTCCTATTTCAACTTATTTTATCTTGAACTTAAAATGTTTCTATAAAATATGCAGTATTGCAGCTTACTTTATATGTACTTACCATATGTATATCATTTGTACCTATGTCTATATAATTTAATTAGCTTCTCATAAAATGTGAAAATTAATACTATGATATCCTATGGAAATGTAGTAGTAATCACATATTCTGAAGTTTATTTGAAACAAAGAGTGAAATCAGGAAAATCAGAGAGGTGGGGCAGGGAGAGAGAATCTTTCATCCAGTGTTTCATTCCTCCAAACACCTGCAACAGCTAAGGTTATCCCAGTCCTAGCCAAGAGACAGTAGCCAAATGGGACGCAGATGGCCAAGAGCTGCAGACATCTGGTTCTCAGCGTGTGCGTTTGTGCAAGGCTAAATCCGAAGCAGAGGACAGATTCAATCCCAAGCACTTCAACATGGGACGCAGGAATCAAAGGAGGTCTCTTTAGCAGCGGAACCAGTGTCCACACCCATATTTGCTTGCTATGAACATATTATAAACTCACTTAAATATGCTTTTGAGTAAATGGCTATCAAGATGTGGTTTACTGTTCCTGAGCAAGCATTTCCATTATATATACTGTAAATACATACTATTAGACTGAAAAATGCCTACTATTATCTAGCCATTCTATAAAAGCAAATGAAAATTATCTGTATGTTTTCATATACAATTCATAGATCTAAAAGTTTATGGAAATTGTAGCTAATTAGAATTTTAGTGCATAACATGGAAACCTATGGCCATTTTTATCCATATGACACATTTTTCAGAAATGTTTTGAACAATAGTATGTAACTGCTGACTAAAGAAGTTGCAAAGAGGCACACAATACGTAGGAGGTGACAAGGAGAAAAATAGAGTGAAAACGACCTGACAGGAGCAAATATTAACAAAATTTGCCTGTAGAGATGCTTTTGGGTAAGTTCAGATGCCATCCTGAAGGAAAAGAACCTCAGCTTTCAAACTTTTAGGAGACATCCTCCAAGACTTGGTCTCAGCAATGTAAAAGAAGCCAAGCCTAAGCAACATAAAATATCATAGAAGCTGTTCATTTTCATAGGAAGCAAGTTCCTCTCTGTCTACAAAAAGATGAACTTTCTTACTACATAGTCCAGAGGACTTCAAAAGTGTAATTTGACAATAGGCATGCTACAAAATACAATTCCATCATTTTCTGGGAATAAAATCAGTATGCAGAGGTGACATTCTTTAAAGAAGTGAAAGCAATGAGGTTAAAAAGATGCAATAAACCTAGAGCACAGACAAGTCTTCCACGAAGTTTGATCAACGTTTTTTGCCATAGAAAAACACAGGATAATTGTAACAAATAAAATAAACTATTTTATTAAATGTTACAAATCAGAAAAACCAGGAATTTAAGAGCAAAATCATAAAAAAAAAGCAGCCTATAAAAAAAGAAGGAAGAAACGCTGCTAAAGATGATATTCAGACTTCAGCATGGAAAAAAAAATGTACCACGTTCGAGTTCTCAAAACAAAACAGATCCTGAAGCAAAGGTATTGTGCCAACATGTCATGTGGCAGAGAAGTTTCAAGGAAACAGTGGCTAATGAAAAAGTTAATGAGGCAGAGAACAAAGAAAGAAGGTAAGGAAGAGCATAACTGACTAGCCACCGCATCTTGGTAGGCTTCCCTTCCTGTCCTTGAAAGGTGCCTGCCAACGGCCTTCTAAGAGCATCGCGGCTCTGAGCCACTTGCCCTGTGATTAGTGCAGAAGAATTAGTTAAAGTTTCAGCATTGCACCATGAGGTTCCCCTAAATGGCTCTGTGCCCAGTCAGTGCCCAACACATCAGTGCTGGCCACCTCAGCCCAGCACAGCTCACTGGACTCTCACTGATCACCTGCAGCTTGTGAGCCTGCACTGATGTTTATCGGTGTGAACACATCCAGAGCTTCAGTAGCATCCGGGAAGCCCCAGAGCTGAAGGGGGGAGACATACAAAGCAGTGTGTCTTGGAGAATGTATTTGCATGTGACTGAAAGCTGAGCTGCACATTTGGGTTGCAGAAGCTTTAGCAGCAAGCGATTGACTTCAAATATCTTAGAAAAAAGTAACCTCTTGGTTGCCAGCGAGCTCCCAGATCAAGGGTTTTGCAGAAACTGACTCCTGCACAATATGACTGAGAAAGTTGTGGACTCCATAACCAAATGCAGAGTTAATACAAGTAAGACAAAACTGAAAGCAAAGCAGAAACATGTATCTTATGTAGAAGAAGTTATGGATTGCCTCATTCATAAAGGAAGGCAAAGAATGCCTGTTAAGCAATTCAGCCAAATAAAAATTCAAACTGGCACCATGGTTCAACAGGCTGATCCTTCACCTTGTGGTACCAGCATTTCAAATGGGCTCCAGTCCATGTCCTGGCTGCTTCATTTCTGATGAAGCTCTCTGCTTATGGCCTGCAAAAGCATCAGAGGATGGCCCAAGAGGCTCCTGGCTTTGAACTGGCTAACCTCTGGTTGAGTGAAGGGAATGAAAGAGTGAAGCAGCGGAAGAAAATCTTCTCTTTATGTCTCCTTTTCCTTGTGAATCTTTTGGATAAGAATAAATAAATCTTTTAAAATTAAGAATATTTTACAGTAAAAATTTAGGTACTGAGATTATAACATTGGATACATCTGAATTGGAGAGGAGATGGAAGAAGCAAATATAGTCATTCATTTTAATAATAATGAACAAAATTTCCTTTTTAAGAGAAATTTACTCAGGAAGGAAACCTGACTGTCCTATCAGCAAGTGCTAAAGTAGTATTCAGTACAAATGTGTCCCAGGTCGCTTAAGAAACAGATGGTAGCACTTGGAAAACTCGAAGCTATAATCAACAGGACACTTAAACATAGGCAGATACAAATGTAAAGCCACACACAGGCAAGCACAGACACACACATACTGTAAAATGAAAGACGTGTTTATTGTGAGATAATACGCATACTCTGTGTTATTTCTCATTTACTGTAAATTCAGTAAAAGTAAAGCACGTCACCCTACTTTTATTTTGTTTCTTTCAATTTGATTTTTTAACAATTTTAATACTGTTTCTCCATCAAAATTTTGAACAAGAATGGCATTATATATGTGAAGCTTTAAAGGGGAGATTCTTTTCCATGTCTGTTTCTATTGAGAGTGAATAGCATTCTACATACACCAGAGATTTTTACATTACTTGTAACACAAGAAAACATTTATAAGATCGCTTTTGATCTTATATTCAGTGTCTCCCACCTTCAGAGAAGCTGCATACAGAAAAGCATAAATTGCAAAATGTATTTTGCAACCTAGCTCCAGAAAGTGAAATAGACCTGATAAAACCACACGCAATTTGATTTTTCAATCTTGTTTCCAAGGTTTGGGCAATTTATGATTTTCAGCTTGTATTGCAGTCAAAATTAGAAATTTTATAGTCACTTTTCTTTCTTTACATTGTATTATGTTGAGGTACTTCAAAAGTTATAGAGAAATACAATTAAAATTTCAAGTTTATTTTGGTGCATTTTGTGTACCCAAATCAATTTGTACTTTTAATTATATTTTTGATCATTTTAACTTGATTTTTAAATTTTGTCTGTCTGGATTAAGAAAGTGATTAATTCAACAATTTTGATAATCTAGCAACTGTATGAATGAACTTAAGACAAAGCCCTGATGAGTCAGAACTGAAGGGGAATCCTCCTTTAATTGGTAATATTTGCTCAGAACCAACAATGCAGAGACCCATGGACATTCTGCATCTTGGACATCTCAGTAGGTCACCAAGCCAAACCCCATCTTGAAATTCCACGGCTGTTTGCAATACGGGTTTGTATAAAGTGCCACAGAGGATGAGCTAGACGTGTCCTTTGATGCCAGGCTATACCAATAAACTTAAGAAGAGTGTGTAGTACCTGGAAACAGCCACAGATACTGCATGCCTAAACCAAACACTACCTGCAGAGAAGCAAGTGGTTGGCGCCATCACTAGGCCTCACAGGAGTGCAAAGGGTAACTTTCTTTTTTTTTTTTTTAAGATTTCTTTATTTTTATTACAAAGTCAGATATACAGAGAGAAGGAGAGACAGAGAGAAAGATCCTCCATCTGATGATTAACTCCCCAAGTGCTCACAATAGCTGGTGCTGTACCGATCCGGAGCCAGGAGCCAGGAGCCTCCTCCAGGTCACCTTGATGGGTGCAGGGTCCCAAAGCATTTGGGCCGTCCTCGACTGCTTTCCCAGGCCACAAGCAGGGAGATGGATGGGAAGTGGAGCTGCCGGGATTAGAACCGGCGCCCATATGGGATACCGGCACGTTCAAGGCAAGGGATTTAGCCTCTAGGCCACGGTGTCGGCCCAAATGTGTTGCTCTTTTTTTTTTTATTACACTGCATTATGTGACACAGTTTTATAGGTACTGGGATTCTCCTCTCCCCTCCCCAAACCCTTCCCCCAAGGTGGATTGCTCCACCCTGCTGCACTGCCACAGTTCAAGTTCAGTTGAGATTCACTCATTGCAAGCATATACCAAACATAGAGTCCAGCATCTTGTTGTCCAGGTAAGTTCTACAGCTTCTTGGGGAGACCATCTCTGGTCTGAAGGTAGAGGCGGTAGAGTGTCATCTCGACCAATTAATAGCCCCAACATAACATCAGCAACAATTTATAATGTTATGGAATTAGTGGACACAGTATTGGGTAACCAATATGTTAAAAAAAAAAAAAAAAAACAAGTTCTTAACCACATGAGGTTGAGATAATATTACATTTTACAGGTACTATTTTTCATATTGACATCATTTCATCTTAAATTAAGGCAAACATGATATCTAACCTTTTGGGATTGGCTCATTTCTCTTAGCATTATGGTTTCCAGTTGGGCCCATTTGGCTACAAAGAACTGCATTTTGTTTTTTTTAATAGCTGAGTAGTATTCCATGGAGTAGATGAACCATAGCTTTCTCATCCAGTCATCCGTTGATGGGAATTTCAGTTGCTTCCATGTTTTTGCAATTATTGATTGTGCTGCTATGAACATAGAGGTGCAGGTTGGCTTCTCGTGAAACAGGTATTTTTGATATATTCCTAGGAGTGCTATTGCTGGATCATACGGTATGTTGATTTTGAGTTGTTTGAGTGTTCTCCATACTGATTTCCATAGAGGCTACACCAATCTGCAGCCCCAACAACAGTGGAATAGGGTTTCCTTTTCCCCACATCCTCGCCAACATGTGTTGTTGGTGGGTTTTTTTTGTTCTTTTTTTGTTTTGTTTTGTTTTGTTTTTTACGTGGGCCAATCTTACTGGCATCAGGTGGTACTTCATCGATGTTTTAATTTGGATTTCCCTTATTGCCAGGGAACTTGAGCATTTTTTCATATGTTTGTTTGCCATTTGGGTTTGTTCCTTTGTGAAATATCTGCCCATTTCCCGTGCCCATTTCTTAAGTGGCTTGTTCATTTTGGTATTTTGGTTGTTTTGAAATTCTTTGTATATTCTGGAGATCAGCCCTCTATCGCCTATGTAGTGCGTAAAGATCTTCTCCCATTCTGTGGGTTGCTTTTTTACTTCGTTGATTGTTTCCCTTGCTGTACAGAAGCTTCTTAGTTTGATGAGGTCCCATTTGTTTATTCTGGTCTTGATTGCTATTGCTTTTGGTGTCCTTTTTAGGAAGTCAGGAACTACCTCTAGATATTGCAGGATATTTCCAACATTTTCTTCCAAAAGTTTGAAGGTTTCTGGATGTAAGTTTAGGTCTTTTATCCATTTAGATTTGATCTTAGTGTATGGTGAGAGATGTGGGTCTATCTTTTTGTTTCTGCAGGCTATCAACCAGTTGTCCCAACAGCATTTATGGAAAAGACCTTCCCATTTGCCTGGATTGTCATTTGTCTTTTTGTCAAAGATTATTTGGCTGTATCTGTGTAGGTTCCCTTCTGTTGTTTCTATTCTGCTCCATTGATCTTCCTCTCTATCTTTGTGCCAGTACCAGGCTGTTTTGATAACCATTGCCCTATAGTATGTCCAGAGGTCCGGAACTGTGATTCCCCCTGCTAACTTCCTGTTCTTCAGGATGGTTCTAGCTATTCGTGGTTTTTTTGTGTTTCCAGATGAACCTTTGAATCATTGTTTCCAGTTCCATGAAGAATGTTTTGGGCAATTTGATAGGGATTGCATTGAATGTATATATTGCTTTTGGCAATATAGACATTTTAATGATATTGATTTTACCTATCCAGGAGCATGGGATGTTACTCCATCTTTTGAGGTCTTGTTCAATTTCTTTTTTAAGTAGTTTTTCTTTTTCTTTTTTTTTTAAAGGTTTATTTTTATTACAAAGTCAGAGATACAGAGAGGAGGAGAGACAGAGAGGAAGATCTTCCATCCGATTTGTCATTCCCCAAGTGAGGCACAATGGCAGGTGCGCGCTGATCCGATGCCAGGAACCTGGAACCTCTTCCAGGTCTCCCACGCGGGTGCAGGCTCCCAATGCATTGGGCCATCCTCGACTGCTTTCCCAGGCCACAAGCAGGGAGCTGGATGGGAAGTGGAGCTGCCGGGATTAGAACCGGCGCCCATATGGGATCCCGGGGTGTTCAAGGCGAGGACTTTAGCTGCTAGGCCACGCCGCTGGGCCCCAAGTAGTTTGTATTTTTCTTCAAATAGATCTCTTACATTTTTGGTTAGATTTATTCCCAGATACTTCATACTTTTCTCTGTTATTTTGAATGGTATCTTGCTGGTTAAATCTTTTTTTCCATCTTGGGGTTGTTTGCATATACTATGGCTGTTGATTTTTGTTCATTGATTTTGTAGCCTGCCACTCTACCAAACTCTTGTATAAGTTCTAGCAGTCTCTGTTTTGAGTCTCTTGGTTCTTCTATATAAAGAATCATGTCATCAGCGTATAGTGAATGCTTGACTTCTTCATTTCCCATTTGGATCCCTTTGATTTCTTTTTCTTGTCTTATGGCCTCAGCGAGTACCTCTAGGACTATGTTGAACAGCAATGGAGAAAGTGGACATCCCTGTCTTGTTCCAGATCTCAGTGGGAAGGGTTCCAGTTTTTCTCCATTCAGTATGATGCTGGCGTTGGGTTTTTCATATATTGCTTTGATTATGTTGTGGATTTTTCCATCTATGCCTACCTTGGTTAGGGTCTTTAGCAGGACGTGGTGTTGGATTTTGTCGAAACCTTTTTCTGCGTCTATTGATACTATCATGTGATTCTTGTTTTTCAGTTTTTGGATGTGGTGTATCACATTTATGGATTTCCGTATGTTGAACCATCCCTGCATTCCAGGGATGAATCCTAATTGATCCGGATGAATGATCTGATATGTTTTTGGATTTTATTGGCTAGGATTTTGTTGAGAATCTTAGCATCAATGTTCACCAGAGAGATAGGTCTGTAGTTTTCCTTCTCTGTTGGTTCTCTATCTGGTTTTGGGATTAAGGTAATGTTGGCTTCATAGAATGAGTTTGGAAGGGTTGTTTCCTTTTCTATTGTTTTGAAGAGTTTGTAGAGGATTGGGGTTAGTTCTTTTCGGAATGTTGTGTAGAATTCAGTAGTGAAACCGTCTGGGCCTTGGCTTTTCTTTGTTGGGAGGTCTTTAATCATTGATTCAATCTCTGCTTTGGTTATTGGTTTTTCAGGTCTTTTATTGCCTCTGGGCTAAGTTTTGGCAGATGGTGGAAGTTTAAGAACTTTTCCATTTCTTGGTGGTCTTCTGATTTGTTCGAGTACAGTTGTTTGTAGTAATTTCTAATTATGTTCTTAATGGTTGCAGTGTCTGTTGTTATGTTGCCTTTTTCATCTTTGATGTTGTTAATTCTTACTTTCTCTTGTTTTTTTTCTTTGTCAGTCGGGCCAGTGGGGTGTCTATTTTGTTTATCTTTTCAAAAAACCAGCTTTTTGATTCATTGATTTTGTATGTAGTTTTTTTTTATTTCTATTTGGTTTATCTCCTCCCTTGTTTTGATGATTTCTTGTTTTCTATTGTGTGTGGGGCTCTTCTGCTGCTGGTTTTCCAATTCCTGGAGGTGTGTGCTTAGTTCCTGTACTTGGCGCCTTTCTTGGGCCTTGACATGAGCTCCAATTGTGATGAGTTTACCCTGTATCACTGCTTTGGCAGTGTCGCACATGTTTTGGAATTGCTAAGTTTTCGTTGGTTTCCACAAATTTTCTGATCTCATCTTTAATTTCTTCTCTGACCCATTGTTCGTTTAAGAGCATATTGTTCAACCTCCAAGAGTGTCTATATTTCCTGGGACATTTTGAGTTGTTGATTTCCAGTTTCATTCCATGGTGGTCTGAGAGGGTACATGGTATGATTCCAATCTTTTTGAAGTTATTTAGATTTGCTTTGTGGCCTATCATGTGGTCAATCCTGGAGAAGGTGCCATGCACTGCTGACAAAAATGTATAATCTGTGGCCTTAGGATAAAAAGTTCTATAAACGTCTACTAAGACCAGTTGTTCTAGTTTGTGTGTGAGCTCTGTTGTTTGTTTGTTGAGTTTTTGTTTCGTTGATCTGTCTACTGGTGTTAATGGGGTGTTGAGGTCACCAACAATTTTTGTATGTGTATCTATGTCTCCCCATAAGTCTGTAAGTAATTGCTTCACACAGCTAGGCACATTTGAATTTGGCGCATATATGCTCACGATGGTAATTACTTCCTGATTGATCAGTCCTTTCACCAATATAAAATGTTCTTCTCTGTTCCTCTTGATGTTTGTCACACTGAAGTCTATATCGTCTGAAATTAGGACAACTACCCCAGCCTTTATTTCTCGTCCATTGGCATGAAATATCTTTTTCCATCTCTTCACTTTCAGTTTCTTAGCATCTTTTCTGGTTAGATGTGTCTCTTGTAGGCAACAGATAATTGGGTCCTGTTTTATGATCCATTCTGTTAAACTATGTCTTTTGATCAGTGAGTTTAGGCGATCTGTGTTAAGCGTTAATATTGAGAGGTTGCGAGTTTGCCCTGCCATGCAAGTGTGTTTTTTTTGTGGGTGTTGGCATCTGTGTAATTGCCCTTCCTTGTGTTGGCTTTAGTGGTGAGATCTTCCTGGAGCCTGGGGCAAAGTCTCCGCTGGGTCGCTGGAAACTCGGGGGGCGGGGGGGGGGGTTACAAGCAGATCAGGTTCTGTGTGGCAAGGGCTTGGGAAGGAGCCCCTAGTTCACACTCCACTGAAGCCTCTGTCCCTCCTGCAGACAATCGCTGTTGCTGGTGGGTGTATTCACGAAAGGCAACTGTCCAGCTCGTTCTGCCTCCTCCAAGTCGGCTGGGTTTCCCGCTTGTGCTTCCCCTGCCTGGGGCGACTCACCATGTTTGGAGCAGGTCGCTGTGTTCCCTGCTTTCTTTCTCTGGATTCCTTCCAGGTTACACGATTCTTCTTGGTTGCTCGATGTTCCGGAAGCTTCAAGCACTCCTCTCGGCAGTTTTCTGGTCTGCTGCACTCCCCTCAGCTATTCCCCGTCCCTCCTTTACCGCATCCTCCTCTATGCCTGCCCTCCCTGGTCAGCCATCTTACCTCTCTCACAAAGGGTAACTTTCTTCAGGCTGGGCTTTTTCTTTCTCCTTTTTTTCCTAAAACACTGAAGATCTATTTATTTGTATTTTCTGTCCATAGCTCACTGATCGTTGTAATAAAACCATCAAAGTTTGATGAGCTGATGTGTACGCTGGGAAAAAATAACAAATGGTGATAAAGCGGAGACCAAAACGCCTGTGGCTCAAAATTAAGATGATGTGGTTGCAATAACAGCCTGAGGCTAGTGCAGTTTCCAAGGCTCGGAGTAGTTACTGTATAACTGGTTCTAGGGCAAAGCTGGGCGAAACTGTGTTTCAGAAACACACTGCCAGTAAGAGTTAAGGGAAGAACTCTTGTTGGTTGTCTTGACATGACCTGTTTCCAAAGATCATATATATTAACAGACTTTTCAGTAGCAGCCATAGATCCTACACATCTTGTTGGAGGAAACTATGAATCTTAAAGGGCTGTGCATACACTGTGTCTCACACATGCAGCCAGGTTTGTTCCTTCACTGTTGAACACTGAAACAGAAAACTGGACGAGCAGACCACAAATGTCAATGCCCCCAGAAGCACAAGTCCCAGCCTTGCATGGAGTCATACTGGCAATTTAACATAACCTAGTTTTTTGCATTTTCTTGTTTCTTAGATGACTGTGCCGGCCATAACATGTTTGTATTCAATACAACATAAGGACTTGAGGACAGAGAATGCACTTATGGTAATGGAAGATCAAGGGATGACCAGACAGTTATCTTTATAGGATAATGATTTTTATCCTTTTGTGACACATAGTTACTTAAAACTTCCATCAATGAGTACTCCCCTCACCACTGGGGATGGACATTGTTGTTAGGCACAATGTGTGCTACTTGTAGTGGTAACTTTTCTGTTCTGCCTTAACAATATATAATCCATACTAAATGCAACTTAGAAGTAATCAGCTAATGCAGAAAAACAATAGTGGTAGCTTCAAAAACAAAATAAGCAGCCCACATTAAAGCTCAACAGAATGATCATGAAAAACTCGATCCCCCGGACCTGAAACGGGCATGCATAGGAAGGAGCACAAGAACATTCAAGAAAATGATGATTTAATAATAATCCCTGCTGGGCACTTTCTATATGGTTTTATGGAAATCCAATATCTTTAGATATCAAAATCATGTACAAAAAAGACATCACGTCTAATTCAGAGAGTGTTTAATGAAAATTAAGGAATTTAAGGCTAAACTGCTTAGCATAATGACTAATAAAGTTCTGACAAATGCTGTAATGATTATGATTATTATATTGTCACTTTGAATAAGGCTTTTGCTTTCCTAGAAATGTCTTTCATATTTGTAACACTCTTATGGAACATTATCCAATCAAGGTTGTTATGATGGACATGTTTATCTCATGAGAAATGTACAGAGAAGAATATCTAATCACAAGTTAGGCTAGATAGAATGTGTTCTCATTGCAAAAGAAACAAAAGGTCTTTGGGAATGTGCGTAGTATAATAGAAGTTATGAATACAAGAATGAAAGACAGAAATGATGAACGAAAGGAAAAAAACAAGTTCACCCACTTCACTTTTAATTGGTTGTTCATAGCAGAGCCCTCCTATAATGGGATGAAGGCATAAAATTAACCCAACACAGAGAAGACAACCGTTTGATTGTTATGGCCGAGAGCTGACTTCCTGGCACCTGATCATTGATCTATTCTGCAACAGCAGCAAAAGCATATGCTTTGATTTGTATTGTTTCTTCAGAGAACTCAAGGGTGATTAAGATATCACTTTCAAACCTTTCAATTAACCTTGGATTTCTGTCTTCCAGCCCATAGCCCTAAAAGCCCAGCTTTCCCTCAGTTTAAAGCAAAGACATAATTGACAACCCAGATTGTTTTTGAGAGGCCCATATGAGATCAGATTGATGTCCACATTTATAAATGGTAAGAAACAGCTGGAATTTCAGTCCTTGGGTACTCAATGACCCAGAACTTACTTACTTCTTTTAAAGTACAAAGTTATAATGCTACAGAAAATTGTAAGCCTTTGCAACACGGGAAGACAAATTTAGACTCCAGCATTCACTGATCTGTGTAACTTTGGGCAAGTTATTTAAGATCTTTTAAAATCATCACAATAGAACATTTAAAATACTAAAAGTACACAGAGACATATGTAAAACACCTCGAAGCATTCACAGAGAATGCATTTTATGAAAAACTACATAAATGTCAAAGGTTTTCGCACCAAAATAAACACTTTTCAATTGTGTTTTCCATGAATATTTGGATGTACGTATGTGTACTCACACAGAGACAGAGAGACCAATTCATTCACCAGAGGCTTTTCTCCCAGTCCCCTTGTCTACCAATAGCTTTATTACAGAAACTGAGTGACTATGTGTGTGCTTGTGTGTGTGTGTGTGTTTAGTATGCACTTTGGCAGCTAGGATGCTAGAAATGTAAGTCTAAACTACTTAGAAATTAGAAGAGTATTTAGGAATGTTTTTGAGTTAGCCTCATCAGGTAACATATATTTACAAACCAGTTAGGATTTGACTAAAAGAAGAAAAAAGAGAAAACATGGTTTTTTTTTAGAAAGACAATTTCACAGTTGGCTCAAAAGTAAATATGTTTTCTCATTAAAAACCGAGAAGCTTCTTTAGCCCTTGTAGGTTGAGAACAGAGCAGACACTGTTCATGAATATGGGCAAAGGAAACCCACAGGAGGTGGTGACAACATGTGCAAAGAATAAACTCTCAAGCTGGATGGCTGCAGCAAACTGTGACCTAATTCAGGATTCCTCCCACCCCTGCATGCTCATTCTAAAAGCCCAAAGAGCTTTTGGTCTCCGTAGCCATGCAGCTGAGGATTTCAAAACATTTCAAAATTCATAGAATATCTTTAACCTCTCTTGAAATGATAAAAATATATATAAATCAATGAAAAATGTACAATTTAAACCAGAGAGATAATGAAGGCCATCGATACTACAGTGTGTGATTCTGTATCTGATTGTGCTGTAAAGAGGGAGCCAGAAAACACATAAAACAAATATTTTAACAAATGTGAAGCATATGTTATTATAATTCAATTATTAGTAAAATGTCGTACAGGTTTGGGAGATAATGACTTGTGATAAATATGGTATCTGAAAATGAGGACAACGCATACAGGAAAGAAACACTGAGAAAAACACATCCACAAGGATGAAAGAAGTACTGACTTCTCCCTGGTTATATAAGAACAGCTAATCAGAACCTGACCTTGCTGAGCAAGCTGAAGGGGTGGATGCAAGAGTTGAAAGTGGTCACTGAGATTAACTCAACAAGGAAAAGAAAAAGAAGGAATTTAGCCGTCAAGATCGTACATTTCACTTGTCTGGGTACTACATCAAGTTTAATATT
The DNA here is from genome assembly GCF_030435755.1 of Ochotona princeps. Classification (NCBI taxonomy): domain Eukaryota; kingdom Metazoa; phylum Chordata; class Mammalia; order Lagomorpha; family Ochotonidae; genus Ochotona; species Ochotona princeps. Next base: position 20,302,444 of record NC_080834.1, on the reverse strand, counting down.
TTTGTGATTTTCACCATTGTATTTACTGGACATATTTCTGAAATACATCAGCCAAACTCCTCTTCAGCATCCTTAAGAAAGATATTTCTGTAGACTCTCACATGAATGTCACATCAAATTCAGCAAGCTGCTCTTTGAAAATGGAAAACAGCACAAACAGTGATCAAGTTCTATCCTTGGCAATAAGCTTTAGTCGTTAAATATGCTTTCACAGAAAACAGATGAAATCTTCTTTACAGGGAATTGCAAATATATCAAGTCTATAGCTGACTTCAGCTCTCATCTACTGTAGATAAAAAGAAGGCAGCGTGATCACATGATGGAATTAAACTGTTAAGTGGGGATCAAAGATTAAAGGGCAACGGGACAAGTTCTCTGCCTGGCACCATCTTTTCCCCAAACCTGAAGTTTCTTTTTAGCTGACCTGAAATATATATGCATTAGTTTAGCATGATATATCTGAATCTAATACATTTCAATATCCATTGGCTAATAATTGCTTCAGCAGATTTGGGCATTTAAAACACAGTGATGTTTAGTGACATTAATCATTCCCCTAATGATATTTATCAGTTAATTCTTACGTTGCATTCATCCTAATGATAATAAACCAAATCAATGCCTTGACCCAATGTACCTAGCTTAGTTTATTTGGCTACAAATTGATTAACTGTAGACAAAGAATTGTTGGCACTATTTTCTTAATAAATGTGCAAATACTGTTGGGACATACTATGGCAAATACTAGGTGCCTTAGGTCTCAAAATAAAAAAGTACACTTTACCGTATCTCATAGTTTTCCCAAATTCAGTATCATTGGGCAAATTAATAGGCCTAGTGAGACAACTGAAACAATAAAAAAACCTCTGGTTTTGTTTTCAATTTTCTATTCTCCAAACATTATATCTCTACCAGCTTATAGTTCAAAGGGAGCACATTCTGAAAAAAATGACTATATAATGATGGACCCAAGATATGACTGGGACATTAATTGAAGCAGTACCTTTAAGCAAATCAATACATCAGTGATTTTCATGTTTTGCATTTCCATAGGAAGAAAAATTAGCACAAGGAAGAGATAAAGAGTAATCCCTGCTATCTTATGTTTTCTTCTACTACTTTGACGGGTTATAGAGGCAAATTTAGGTCCTCGAGCCATTTGAAGCTTTTTTTTTTCATGGCAGTCTTGTTCCTTATTTTTGCAAGCTGAAATCCAATTGTCCCAGCAACATTTGTAGAAGAGACCAAATTTCCCCTTGGCAATTTCACCTATCTTGTTCAGGATTAGTAGGCTGTACATGTGTGGGCTTGCCTCTGGGGTTTCTGCTCTATTCTACTGATCTAGTTCTCTGCTTCTGTAACTGTACGAGACTGTTTGATGATCACTGTTTCATATGTCTAGAGATCTGGAACTGTGAGTCCTCTAGCTTTATTTTCATTCCTCAAGAAAAGTGTGGCTATTTGTGGTCTCTTGCTTTTCAATACTGTTTCCATATAGCACCAGTGATTGTGGGCTTATTAAAGGAACATCTGATGTAAAGTAAGCGACTTGCATTGACTGATACATTAAACAAATGTGCTAAATAATAGTATGCCTATTGTATGCTCATGTGCATTATATTAAAAGTAAAGAAACTCGAATATGTTGAATTATGCCATCTATTTCCTCAGAGGTTTATATTTCTTCATAAAATGATAATTATTTAGAATGAATAAATACAAAAGAAACGTATATATACAACTTTTCTTTCAAGAAAATCAGTTCTCACATCTAAATTAGAAATTGATTCCTGTTTATATCATTCTCAATATTATATAAATTCTGCTTATTAATTTTTGATCAAATTACACAATTGGGCAGGATTATGCTGTAACATGTTAAGCCACCAATTACAATGTCAGCAGCCTAGATGTGTGCCAGTTTCAGTCCAGGTTGCTCTATTTCTAAACCAGCTCCCTGCTCATTTACCTGGAAAAGCAATGGAAGATGACACATGTCTCTGGGTTCCTGCACCCTTATAGAATACGTGCAGGTAGCTCCTCACTCCTGGTACTGGCATGGTTTAGCTTTGGAAATTCATTCTCTCTTTCTCTCTTTCCCTCTCTCTGTCTCTCTCTCCCTCTCCTTCCTCCTCCCTCCCTCCCTCTCTCTCTCTCTGTTTTCCTCTCTCTCTCTCTCTCTCTCTCTCTCTCTCACACACACACACCGTTTCTCTCTTTTTCTCTGACTCTATCTCGCTTTCTCTGTAAACTACTTCTCCAGTAACTCAGTCTTTCAAATAAATAAATGTTAACCCAATAAAGCATTGAATTATATGTACGATAAGAAAAAACACTTTTAATATATTTGGGGCTTCCTGAGCAGACTTAAAATTAATGATACAGCAGATTATCTTGATAAAGTTTGAAAAGTGGAGTCACTTCATCGCTGCACAGATACTTGTTATTTATGTACGAGGTATGGCGATAAACTCAGGAAAGCTAGAGGGTACCCTAGCTGAATTTTTAAATGATGCATTACTGTTACCAAATAAAACAGATCATGATGAAGTACAAGTTTGTTTTGTGTCAAATATAGCGGATTCTCTCAGTGTACAGCAGTGTAATTGGCTTATTTGGAAATAAACCTGCTTTGGTGTGGCCCTTTTATCTTTATGGCACTCAAGTATGTCATTCTAAGCAACATCAGAAAACAAATGTCATTTGGTATTATGTAACCAATAAAAAATAATAAAGTCAAATTTGTTTTCATTTGTCAGCATAGAAAATGAGTTTACAGTCTCAGGAAATAGAATTAATTATCACTATATTTGCAACAATTTAAAGTACCAATATCAAAGCAAGCTTATGACGTTCAACTGGTCTCATTCATTATCGTCTAGATTTCTAGTATCTCTGTAGTTAATGGCTTTTCAATATCGTCTTTGTAGCATCATTTTAAAAATAACTTTAATTCAGATACTTAGGGAATAAATCTATTTGAACACTTAGGTTGAAATCTAGTAAACCAGCCTTTATGTGAACTGCATTTTTCCATCCATCATTACAAATCAGTCAAAACATTAAATTTAAGAGTAATTTTCCCCTTGTAGACTGTCAGGTATAATCTGAAATACAAAATATTAAGCATTGTGTACTAAAAGCACTTATTTTGTTCTATTTGGAAGGTAGAATGGCAGGGAGAGGGAGAAATAAGTTCTGAGTGTGTGTGTGTGTGTGTGTGTGTGTGCGCGCACACATGAGCACTAGGGAGCACGAAGAGAAAGAGAAGAAGAGAGAAGGTTCCATTCAGTGCTTACTCTCCATATGCCCGCAACAGCTTATATTGTCCAGGTTGAAGCCAACATCTAGGAATCCCAGCCAATTCTCTAAAGCACATGGTAAGGACCCCAAAATTTGGTCCATTCTCTGCTGTTTTCCCAGTTGCATTATTACAAGCCTGGATTGGGGATGAAATAGAGGAGATACCACACAGTACTTAGGTATGAGTTGTGGTAGTCCCATCTGGAAGCTCGACTTACAGCACTGCAATGCCTATCTCCAAAAAGCATCTTATTATTGATACAAAAATCCTTAACAAAATATGTCATACAAAAATATGTCTTTTTATTGATTTAACATATAACGTTTAAGACCAACTATGTCATACCTTCACGGGCAATTACATTGTAATGGTAAGAACAAAATCACTAGAACCCTCAGCTTATATAAGTAAACATATTAATCACAATAAAGTAAAATTACAGCTGTTACAAAAAAATAAATGACTGATACTATTAGAAATCATGACCTCATGTTATTACCTGGATTATAAAGAAAATGAAGAATTATTACATTGTACAAATGAAAAGTCAGCATTATTTACTTATCCTCTACAATTATGAGCACTCAAAAACAAGTACATCCCTGGGACCAGTATCGTAACCAGGCAGGTAAAGCCACCAGCTGAGGCATTGGCATAGGCGCACCTGTTTGAGTGCTCTCTACCTTATACTTGGTAAGGTCACAGAAACGGAGCAAGGGCTGGGACCCTGCCATGCATGCGGCAGACCAGAATGAGGCCCCTGCCTCGACTGGGCCCAGCCCTGGTCATGTCCCGGCCATGGAGGGCCATCTGGAAAAGGAACAAGGGAATCGAACTGCTCTCTCTCACTCCCCTCAGGCTTGCTCTTGCTCTCTTTCTCTGTAACTTTGAGCTTCAAATAAATGAACCAACCTCTTTTTAAAAAAGCAAATCCAAGATTCAGATGGAAGAAATATTTAACCTTAAAAGTTGTGCTCTTATAGAGAAACCATAATGATTTTGAAATAAATACTGTGTTTTCTCATTCATTACAACATCAGATGTAAATGACAGACATTTCCCTCAACACAGCTTAAGACTATAGTCTGAATATCAAGCAATGACATGGACAGCAATCTTTATTAGTGAAACATATACAAATAGTTATTTGGTTGATCTATACTTAAGTACAAATGATTATTTCTCTAAAACTGTTTTCTAACAAGCCAAATAAGGACTTTTTTCTGCTTAAATGCCACTATATCCTAATCTATTTACCAAACTGACACACATTAATGATCAGATATTTGGTATGATGTCATCACAATGACATCTATATTAAAATTATTTTTCTAATCTTCTGTGACTGTAGCATGAAAATAGCATTTGATACTTTCTTCACAGTAATTTTCAGAGAATACGTAATGCTACAGCACACGTAGGACATTCCCTTCTGGGGAGAAATGTCTCAGAACAGTTTACACCCAAGTCCCAAGAGGCAAGGGCCAGAGTTGCTACCATAGGTGTGCAAACCTAGCCGTTCCTAAAACATGCAGTACAGTAAAGCATGTTTCAGGAGAAGTAGCAGCTACTTCATTATTTCAACAACAGCTAAAAATTCTCACCCAACTAAGCTTTCTTGATTTATAAACATGAAGATACTGACAGAAACAACAACAACAACAAATAGAAAGGTACCTTTGTCGCTTTTATCTTACACTGAACTGTTGCATTCAACACAAGTGTCTCCCCTAGAAGTGCAGCCCAGATAACTCTGCTACGTAACACTGTTTATTGAGAGGCACATAAAGAGACCAACCAGCTGGGGTCAGCTCTCTTTTCCTTCTGAGAGTGACCCTGGGATGAGGATTACCAGGGTTTTTATACGATGGATGAGCTGGGTAGCCCTGGAACCAGGCAAGCTGGAGGCAGCCATCGGAACAATGGGTGGGTTGGGCAGCCATGGGAAGCAGCCACAGGAACAAGGGGGGTAGCAAGACATATAATATTACTTCCTGAAACTAATACTGACAGGGCATGTTGCACCTTTTGCTTTGGCACAGAAAGTAGGAAGCTGGCAAGGTTTTTTGTACAGAAGCATAAAGAATATGTTAGCTAACTTATGCAGGCATGAACCAAAGTGACTCCATTTTGTGACAGGATTCCACAAAACTATCATACTTTAATAATTTAAATGTAAAAACTATTTTTAATTTAACAATTAGTTTAATTTTTAATTAAAATTATTCATTTTTATGGGAAAGGCAGATATACAAAGAGAACGAGAAACAGAGAGAAAGATCTAAGTGACTACAATGATCGGAGCTGAACCAATATGAAGCCAGGAGCCAGGAACCTGCTGCAGGTCTTCCACGCAGGTGCAGGATCCCGACTTTGGGCCAACCTATACTGCTTTCCCAGGCCACAGGCAGGGAGCTGAAAGGGAAATGGGGAATTTGGGACATGAATTGGCACCCTTATGCGATCCTGGTGACTACAAGGTGAAGATATAACTAATAGGATTGTGCTGGCCCCATAAGCTTCATTTTGATGTGTAAAGAGGAAATTACATTTGATTCTGAAGAGAGATTATAAAGGAAAATAAATGAAATGATTTAATTCAGTATCTGGCACATTAAACTTTCTCTTTTTCTTTTTAAATGTTATTTTAAATGTTTTATTTTTATTTATTTCTCTTTTTTCAGAGAGAGGGACAAGCAGACAGATCATCTGGTGGTTCATTCTTCAGATGTACCTAAGGTCTCCCATATGCGTGGCAGGAAGCCAGTTACTCGAGCCATCACAACTCTGTCCCAGGACCTTCATTAACAGGAATCAGAAATCACAAGAACTCAGGCAATGAATAAAGGTACTCTGATGAGGACAGACATCTTGCCTGGCATCTACAGGCTTGCCCTTTATTTCATTTTTAGTATATGTTTCATATATTGAAGGTAATACCTAGTAGGGCTGTGATTAGAGGATCGTTTTATAAAAGACCATGAAATAATTAACTTATGGCACTGAGCTTAATTTTACCAAGTTATAAACAAAATAATCGAGTAAATTTTAATATGGTTAAAAGTTTGAGAATAGTCAAAACTGCTAGAAAACTACTGTAACACATTTATATAGATCGATAAGACGATAGAGGGAAGGAGCTATAGATAGATGACATAAGAATTAAAGTTAAAAAAATGAAAAAATAAGTTCACTAAGAAAAGTAGTTACAGATCACCCTAACAGAAGATATATTCTATATGGAAATGTCTGTATTTATGAATAAATGCAAATGTTAGTGCTTTAGGAAAACAGCGCAAACTCAACAATGGTGCTAACTCTGATCATACATATGAAAGTACATGGTAAATACAGTCTTTCCTAATGTCACACTGAAGAATTTCAGCCTGCACAATTTAAGATTTCGAACAATAAAAACATTACATCCAATAATCTCATGAACTATAAAATAAGGAAGATTGATTTAAATATATAAAAACTGAAAGATTAATAACAGCCTGGGGAAATATAGACAAAATAAATTAGAAATGCAGAGCTAACATTTATAATATACCAAAGTTTTACACTAAATTGATTTTTAAAATAAAAATAGAAACAACCTAATATAAAATCTTAAGAACATCAATAAACATTTGAAAACTCTGCTCAGTGACCAGGAAAGTATAAAGTAATGGTACAGTGATGTATCAATTTTCCACCAAGGAGATATAAAAGTTTGAGAAACACCACACATTAATGATCCATTAATCAAGTTGTTAATACCTGGTATTTAATTTTTACAAATTAATGTCATAAATCTTATGTTTTCTTTCACATTTAGGCTTAGATTTACAGCAAAATGAACAAAGTATAAAAAGTCCTCAATACAACACCTCCCACAATGGACATTCCACAACATACGCTGCATTTATTACAAATACTGCACACATATGGACAAGCATTACCGCGCGGCATTCATCTGCCTTTCGGGGTAGTACAGGATAGTTTTACTGCCCTATTTTTTTTTCTATATGTATTGCTAATTCACCCACTCTACCCAACCACCAACGCCAGGAAATCACTAATCCTTTTATTTATTTTTCATTTATTTGAAAGGCAGATTTACAGAGGGAAGGAGAGACAGACAGAGATCATCCATCCACTAGTTTGCTGGCTGTAACAGCTGCAGGTGGGCCACTCCAGAGCAGAAGCCAGGAGCTTCTTCTGGGTCTTCCACATGGGAGCAGGATCCCAAAAACTAGGACGACCTCCACTTCTTTCCCAGGCCACCAGCAAGGAGCTATGTTAAAAGTGGAGCAGCCATGCCTGTAGCCAGCATCTATATTAGATACTGGAACTGCAGGTTAAAGCTTAACTTGCTATTCCACAGGGTAATCCTGCTATTCCTTTTCTATGTATGTTGTCTTCCCTTTTCCAGAATGTGATAAAGTTGATCTTATGAAACTATTTCACATAGGTTTTTATTCAATAAATAAAATACATTTCAAATCTCTCTTTTGCTTTTTATGCCCTGAGACATTATTTATTATTTTTTTAAAGCAGATATACAGAGAGGAGGAAAGACAGAGATACAGAGAGGAAGATCTTCCATCCGATGGTTTCCCTCCCCAAGTGAGCGCAACGGCCAGTGCTACGCCAATCTGAAGCCAGGAGCCTCTTCCAGGTCTCCCACACGGGTGCAGGGCCCCAAGGCTTTGGGCCATCCTTGACTGCTTTCCCAGGCCACAGGCAGGAGCTGGATGGGAAGTGGAGCTGCCGGGACTAGAACCAGAGCCCATATGGGATCCCGGCATATTCAAGGTGAGGACTTTAACCACTACGCTATCACATCGGGCCCAATACCTTATTTTTTTAATCCATAAATATTGTCAAATAGTATGAATGCATCACCGGATAATGTGATTGCTATAAGTTTTGCTCAACTATGAACATAGATCCATATGTATCTGTGTATGTAATTCTGCGGATTACCTTCCAATTTATACAGATAAACAAAATGAAGCACAATTGTTGGATTAAAGAGTAACTGTGTTTTCTAAGAACTGTTCCAAACTGTGTTCCAATGGACCATTTTACAGCCCCACTAGCACTTAATGAAAGTTCTTGTTGCATCATATCTTTGCCATGGTGTTCTGAGTGTCTTAGGTTTCGACACTTCAATAAATATGTAATGCTATTTCTTTATTTAAAATTTTTTATTTTTATTTAGTTAATTTGAAATGTAGAGACATACAGAAGAGAATGAGAACCACATTTGTTATTGTGTCAACATTGAAATTAATATATTGTTATGTACTTGCATAATTTATTGGTAACATATCTGCTCACATTTTTTGTGCATTTTTAAATTGGACTACTGGCTTCTGATTGTTAAATTTCAAGAGATCTTTGTATATTTTGGATAACAGTCCATTTTGGACATGGTTTTCACAAATGTTTTTGTTTGTGGCATGCAGGAGCCCAGACACTTGGTCCATGTCCCACTGTTCCTTACAGGATTTGGCAGTTTTACCAGAAATGGCACAGCCAGAGCATCAGCTGCAACCTTCATCTCGGGTAGTGGCTTTGCTTGCTGTGTCACAAGGTCAGATCCAAAGGTGTTTTTTTGAAAATTTTTTAAATTAAATGTTGCATTTATTGAAGGTGTGATGGGTGGAGGGAGGGAGAAATAAAAAAATCCCATCTGTTTGTTCATTTCCAATGTAAAGCAATGGTCCTGGGCCTGGCTGTGGATCATCTCTGGTCACCAGCAACTCAACCAGTTCTCCCATGAAGGTGGCAGGAACTCAATCACTTGAGTGTCACCAATGCGTTTTCTCACTGATGGCATCAGTAAGATAAGAGTGGACATTGTGCTTGTTTCCGTGTGTATTACCTAACTCTCTGACCTTGTAATGCTCCTTAAACATGATTCAAGAAGTTTCAAACGTCTTCAGCAAGTTCTGACAATATTTTGAGGATGCTATTTTGAATGAACTTGCAGTTATTGTACCATATTGCCAAACTTTTGACAATAGGTTGCTGGACTCTGTACCATTGTCTATACCTATGGAGTTATGATACACTTAAATAGCAATATGATAGACTTGTGACTGTCTATACTATTGTAGTAATTTAGAAGAAAACATTGAAGGGGAGGGTTAAAAGCTATGGTGGGGGGAGGAATCCTTGAGTCTGATGGAACTGCATCATGAAAATATTTTTTAATCAAAGATATACATTTTAGCATAAATGAATTCATTTATTAGCCAAAAGAACAGGCGTAATATAAAGCACAGAGAAAAACGAACTCACCGTAAATTGCAGAGAATATTTGAGCACTGTACATGTGAAAACAAAGTAGTTGTTGAGTAAAATGATGAAAGTAGTCAAAGCCAGGCTGAAGGGTTTAAGAACTGTCTGCTAAACACAGGCAGAGGACTGATGGCTTTCGCAGGCAGGAACAAAGTGTCTGTTCTCCAGGAGGATGCACATGGCAGGCATGATCAAAAGAGATGTCAGGCAAGGATGCAAGGGAAAGGTACTCAGACCAGTTGATATGAAATATGAAATGAGGTCCAAGGGGAAGGAATTATAAGGTTTGGGACTTTTAATTCTTCATTTTATTTTTGCTTTTAGCAACTTCCTGACACAAATGCCATACGGAGAATGCTGAGCACCTGGAAAGTGTTGGGGTCACTCTTGGGGATGACTTAAACTGACCATTGTAGATTTACCCATTTCTTTAGCTTCAGATCAAGTAGCAACAGTCTAGGACATCATGCAATCTGGGAGGGAAGTCCTGCAGTCCTTTAGAAGCTGTCTGCTAAATATTTCAGGAAAGAACCAGTGTCCGTGAACCATGACACTGATGTCTGGAACCATGACTGGAAAGCTAATGTCATTATTCAGTCAAGTTCTCTGCTAGGCAACTGAAGCTGATTCTAGTATGTCTACAAAGAATTAAAGTTTTCTTAAAGCAAGCAACTCCATTTCTTAAATCTTACTCCAATATAATGTCTGGAAAATCCTTAAATGCCAAAATTATTGCATATCTAACTCATTCTAACCATCTTCATCTTTCTCTATCCTAGGGTTTAGGGTTAATTCTACAACATTTTCTAGTCAGAGAAATTTATAATCTAAAATCATTTCTTAGTTTTTAGATTATATAACTAAAGCACATCAGCTGAATGACTGCTGTGCAGAGAAGGAGCGGTGGGAGATGAATGAGACCATGGCCTACTGCTCTGCTCAGTTTGTAGAACTTTCTGCATGATTTAAAATGGTATTTATAACATGTATAAACATGCATTATCTGCTAAAACAATGAATTGGAATAGAATTTAAAACATATATTTTAGTGTCAACACTTCTAAAGGACTGGCGACTTTCAAAACACAAGTCATGAACTATATTGTAATCTTAAAGACACAATATTGTGATTATTGAATTGTGTATTCATATCTTATGAAAATAATTACAGAAATAACTTACTGAAATGTTTTTAATAATACCCTGGAATATACCAATGATTTATTAAGTGCTTTCGAGAAATAGAACTCAAAGCCCACATCCTATGTCTTATAATCAACCTTAGCAAAGAAAATATAATTAAGCAAAAATGATATAGATTAACCCCACCTATATCACAAGATGACCAAACTGTGATAGTGAAATCAAAATCTAACTGCACATCATTCAGTCTGGAATTCACACTGGAGTCTGAGAACGTACTCGGCCTCTGTCTGCAGTTGTACGCACCACTAATGTAGAGTGGGTCAGTTGTATTTTCTCTTTAATTCTTCACTCAAATTTTAAAGTCTGTTTGGTGTATTTTTTCTTTCCACATTTTTTTAAACACTAACCACTGAATCAGCTAAGCAGGAATTCATTCATTGCCTAAATACTCACAGGCAGAAAAAGTTCTCAGATGATACCATTAACAATTATTACAGGAATATAGGCAAACAAATGAACCACCATTTTACTGTAGCTAATTGTAATCTCAAGAGTAACTCTTCAGATAGTAACACAAGGCAAAAATTGCTTTATTGACAAAAGTCCAGAATTTGTTCTGGAAATAAAAATAAAATAAGCTTATAACTTATTCTGATAAACCAATAATGAAACAATTAAGAACAATGAAAACAGCAACAGCCAATTTTGTTTTTTAGATTTAGATGTTTCAGGCATATGTAAATGCAATGAGAATATTATTAATAATTATAGACTTTTTTTTCCTCCTGCCTTCCAAGAACTAATGAAAAAGGGAATTAGAAAAAAAGAAATTTTGGCGTGAAAAAATTGAAAATCCATGCACATATTTTTTGAAGTACTCATTGACTGAATATTTTGAAGAACTTCCTCTTCTTCAAAGGTCAGTTCAAGTACTCAACCCACAGAACAATGCCCACCACTGAGTCACCGCCGATGGTGGTTAAACTTTGCTTTGCCTACTTAGGTACACATTCCCTCAGAGCTACAAGCAGATATTTTACAATTTATATTATTAAGCATAAAATTTTGATTAGTGTTTAAGAACACAGATTATTTACTTATTGAAAAAAAAAAAAAAAAAAAGAACGGAGTGGTCAGCATTGAAACTTCCGTCAGAAGTAATACTTTGGGCCCAGTGCGGTGGCCTAGCAGCTCAAATCCTCACTTTGCACGCACTGGGATCCCACATGGGCACCAGTTCATACCCAGCGGCCCCACTTCCCATCCAGCCCCCCGCCTGTGGCCTGGGAAAGCACTCAAGGATGGCCCAAAGCCTTGGAATCCCACACCTCTGTGGGAGACCTGGAGAGGCTCCCGGGTCCTGATTTCAAATTGATTCAGCTCCAGCAGTTGCAGCCACTTGGGGAGTGAATCAACGGATGGAAGAGCTTCCTCTCTGTCTCTCCTTCTCACATCTGACGTTGCCATAAAAATAAAATAAATCTTAAAAAACAAAAAGAAAGAAATAAGAAATCTGCTAGCCTTAAGAGACAGAGATAAAAACAACGTGGGGACTCCATTACAGCACAGTGGTTAAGCTGCTACTTGCAGAATCTACGCTCCGGACAGGGATGCTGCTGTCAGTACCAGCATCTTTGTTTCCTATCCACTTTTCCGTGGATGTATCTTCAAAGACAGCAGATGATGCAAGTGCTTGGGCCCATGAAGCCCCAGCAGGAGGCCCAGGCGGCGGGGCTCATTCCTCACATCTTCCTGGCACAGCCCTTCTTGTTGCGGCTACTTGAAGAATGAACCAGTGGATGAATGATATCTCTCTCTCTGTCACTCTCTCTCTCTCCCTGCCTTTCAAGTAAATAAATAAACCTTAAAAAGAGAGAAATATAAAATGTCTCATTTTGTATGGATTGTATGTTCAAATGTTTTGCCTATGCAGGCTTAGATATCATAAATGTTTAAATCAATTCAATTCCTATTTAAAATAATGATGATATTGGAAAATTTGAAATTACATATATACACTTTTGTCATATAACTCTACGCCTGTACTCATCCATAAAATTATAGACATAGTTAATAGACTTTCAGGAATCTACGTGGTAAAAAGTCAGAAAATGCTGGCTATATAATGTCATGCAAATTGGGATATTAGAAATTTATCTAAGCCTAAAAACTGAAGTGAATGAAATATAGAAAACTACATTTCTAAATAATAAAGTCAAACACATAAATACGGAGCGAACTCAGAATACAGCAAGCAGGCACATCCATCTCAAAGCTACATCAACCATGCCACAACTGTCTGACAGGTAAGGGAAGAAGAGGCAGTCAGGAGGTAAGAGGGAAGGGTGCGGATGAAGCTGTCTTTCTCCTTCCTCCCACGGCAGAGGTGATGGCGATTGCCCTGCACCCAGCAGACCTAACTGCAAGCAAAGAAAAAACCAAGAGAATGTTCCAGAGGTCGTGGGCATTAACTAGCATCACTACGTCAAATGCTACTGACCACGTTGCTGAACTCCACCAGCTTAAGGCAACCAGCAGAGCAGAATTCAAGAACACTCTCTGGAAAATTTTGGACACACAGATTGCAGGTAGGACATGTCTACTGCCCTGTAAGACTCCATCAAGAATAGTCTGAGGACAGCAGAATTCCTGGAGCACTCCAAGAAGGAGGACAACAGTGAAATCAGGCTACTCTCCTGGGCTTGTGCAGCAGAAACACCTTAGCTCCCTCAAGGCCAGACGCCACAGAGGCAGCAGGGATTGGCATATTTTCAAAGAATACTGCCCAAGACCTTCACATATTTGAAAAACAGCAAACCTACATAGAAAAATCTGTACAGTATAAGAAGCTGTGGTTAGCTGATATGCAACATGGGAAGACTATGGGAACTCAGTAGTACTATAAAACAGAACAAACGCTAGAGCATCTACCTTCAAAGAGAGCTTTCATCAGCTACTGTCAAATCACCCAAGCAGAGGAATATTTGTTCTGACTCTCTCCCATCACTTTTCCAGCCTAATGTTGCATGAACCCGAAGCTAAGGATTAGTGCAAAGGAAAGTATTAAATGGAACAAAGACCCCAAAACAGCCAGGATATCATATCCTACTTCTTGTTTTAGGGTGGTGGAAATCAAGTGTGAGCTAAGGGATAAAAGAAACAATGAGATGAATATGAGAAGTCTCAATTGTTAAATTACTGAAAATGAGGCTGTTTTAATGCCTGAATATGGAAAGAATGCTATGGGATCTACCAACGAGCTCATTGATAGGGTGTGGAAATTGTGTCTGATCAACCATGTTTGAAATATGCGACCCCAAAAGTACTAATTTCATATATCTTCATTTCAGCCTGCTCTGTATCTGTTAAATGAAAAATGTGGTGAATTATGAAAAACAACTTATGATAGTTATTTTCCATGAATCTGAATTTGTCTTCTTATGCAAATTAGTTTTCCCACTGTCAAAGGAAATGTATATTAATATTTGATAACACTTCAAAGCATTCTATATAAAGCATCAAATTACACTATACCATCATAGGAGTTCTAAATCCCAACATTGTAAATAAAATGAACTGATACAGTACAAATGACCACTACAGGGGGAGGGGCAAAGAGGAACCAAAAGCCAGAATTCTACCCTGGTCTCCCATGTGGGTGGCAAACAGCTAGGCACTTGATTCATTTCCTGACACACACAAAGTGTCCATTAGCATGAAGCTGGGGTCAGATAATGGAGGCGACTTAAACCTCAACCCTCCAACATAGAACGTGAACACCCCAAGCAGTGGCTCCACTGCTCCCATGCAGTACTCACCCTCCAAAGAATAAGTCTCAGAAGGAATACAAAACCCATGCCTGGCCCAGACCTCAAGCCCCAGGCAGCCAAAGTAGACCAGCAGACATCAAAACTGAAAAACTGTCGATGGTAACTGTGGGGAGGAGACCCATCAGAGTGATGATTTTGTTGAAAATGAAAGATCATATAGGGAGGAAGATATTGTCAGGCAGGACACCTGTCATGAACAGGCCCATTTGACAAATCTGAAACAGGGTTTCAGGATAAATTGGGCTAGAAAATAAGATGAGTTAGGAGAAGGAAAAGAAGACTGTTTATGCATAGCGCTCACATAAATACTTTTAACATTTTGTTGAAATCCTATTTAAAATGAAAGCACAAGTGTTTCACTTGTCAGTTTGATTTTTACAGATGAACCACTGGTACATAACCAAGACCCAAAGCAAGAAAGGGAATGCTGGCGTTCCAGATCCCACTTCAACAAGCCCTTCCAGTCACTACTGTTCTACAGATGTTCCTTCTATCCCTGCCTCTATCCCTGCAATGGGCGGAGCATTCTTATCAACTATTGTAAATTAGAACTACACAGGTTCATCCTTGTAGTTTCATCCTCCAATGAATACGGCTAAAATGACTCAGTTCTTTTTGGTATGTCATTGTAAGCTCTTGTTTCTCATGAATAGATAATAGTGGATTGTGTCAATATAGCATAGTTTAGTTCTCCATTCTTTGTATAATGAGCACCTGAGTAAGTTCCAAGTTAGGGTAATTATGAGTAGTGTTATTATAAACATTCTATCTCATGTCTTTTGTCAGTACATATATTAATTCCTTCTTGGATATAAAGAGATATAGAATTACTTCACAGTAAGAGAAGAAAGTCAACCTTGGCAATTTATGAACAATTGTTTTCCCAAGAAAATAAAATAAACTACACAATTACAGG
Organism: Ochotona princeps; assembly: GCF_030435755.1. Taxonomy (NCBI): domain Eukaryota; kingdom Metazoa; phylum Chordata; class Mammalia; order Lagomorpha; family Ochotonidae; genus Ochotona; species Ochotona princeps. Next base: position 20,286,954 of record NC_080834.1, on the reverse strand, counting down.
AATATGGAAAGATTTTCCACAAAAGTTTCTTTTTTTTTTCATTTTAGCCTCTCTGATCGAATAAAATGGAAATTTTGATTTGCATTTCTTCATGGTAAGTAAAATTTGAATCATCCCATAACTTTATTGGCAATGGAAATATTTTCATTAAAATGTTTTACAATGTTTTGATCATTTTAGCTGTTGGATTATTAGTCTTTTAGCTTCAGTGTTAGGATCTTCCCATATATTTTAAGCTGGATCATGTTTTTATCACTGATACATATATTACCAATGTTTTGATCTGCTTAGGATGTTACTTTATCCACTGATTATGTTGGCTTTTAATCCTAGAAGTTATGTTAATGTATTTTTTATTTCATCATTTCTTTTTAAATTCATATGTGGCTATTTTTGTGCCCAGATTAATACATATTTATCTACTCTTCAAAGATATTCTACCGTAATTTTTCCTCTAAAGCTTGAATCACTATATTCCAAGCATGTTTAAATATCTCTTACATTAACCCGGGCCACTGAGACAGGAGGCACTGTTTTAATGAGACTTGCTTGCATTAGAAGGAGGTCATGCTTTCAGATCAGGCAAGACTCTTGATTCAGAATCAAGACAGGGCTATTCCTAGCCAAAAGAGGACTTCCAAATATTTCTCTATTATCCTAAAATGAAAAGAGTATCAAGCTGTTTTCAGTAAACTTAACATTTAATTAGGATCTGAAAAGATATGTGACAGCAACACAGGTGAAATTTACAAGGAAAGACAAGATAACTCTACTTGCTAACAAAGCTCTGATTTAAGTAGCATGGCATCAAACTGTTTCAGGTTATTTGCAGTTGGAGGTTCAAGCTATCAATGTGCGTGAATACACTGGCTTTTTGATGTTATAACCCAGTTATTTGAATCCTCCATGTAAAAGAATTCATAGAAGCATAGGCAAATTTGAAAATGCTTAACATTTACATCAGTCACTTAGAAACTGAAACAGCCAAATATTGCTTTCTAAAGATTGGTATATTGATAGCACTAAAGGTTATTCATGCTTGAACATGTCAATGCCTAATCTACCCTCGTTAGGTTTTTTCTAAAATATTCAAATTCTAGCTTTAACCTTTTGCTGGCCATTTATCTTCCCAATATATCTGGGACACATGGCCATCAGAGACAGCTTGGAGTCTAAGCTAAGAACAAACATTTCTTGCCATCACAATTCCACCATGTGAAAGTTCAGAGAATTTAAAAGCAATTAAAACTGGAAAAACTCATATGCCTTAGGAAGGCCAGACTCTCACAAGTCTGAATGTAAAACTTCACATAGTTAGGAGTTTAGGCAGAAAACAGTGTTTATTATTTTTCCCTATAATCAGCTAACTTTAGTGATTATATGCAAGGAAATGAAGTAAAAGAAAAGTTTCATCAGCTCATTTAAATCTAGTACATTCTCAGTAACCTCAAGACATCTGTATTTCACAAAGTCTACCAAATAATACACACTAAACAATGGGTTATCCACACCAAGGACAAACACATTCTCTACTACCATCAACAACCACCTCTGTAATTCATCCTCATTCAAAATGTTGCTACAACATTTATAATGAAGAGCATCTGTATTAATTCATAAAATGCATGTTGCTCACAGCTGTTCATGGGGCTGCCTCTGCTGGGGGAAGCTTTCTTCATTACGCCTCCATTTCCTATTTTACCGATGAGAAGAAGAGTGAAGCCCAGATGGCCAACATCAGGTATGCTGTGAGGAAGGCTGGCTGGTCTTCCCAGCAGGAAGGATCAGACACCATCTTTGGGGTACGCCCCTGGCTTCATAAGGCTTACTTTCCTCCTAAATGAAGGATGTCGGTTTTAAGTCAGTGTTTTCACAGGAGCTGGGGAAGCAGTGCTGCAGGTGGACTGGGAGCAGCATGGACACAGACAGGCAGAGCACCAGGAACTTCTGCCTTTTGTTCAGATCTCCTGGCTCTGTAACAGTATTTATTTGATTAAAATGCCAACTTCATAAACTTGTAAGTATGATTAACAATGGCACACTATTTCTAAAGATATTATACTCCCTAGCATGAAATAAGGACAATTACGTAAGGTGTTGAAAAGTCGAGACTTCACTTACTCAGAACTGGGATTTGATAACAGTTCTGCTATTCAGCTAGCTAAAGAAGAAAATAAAAGCTCCCAGTTTCATTACTTCATGTGTAAATAGAAGAGACTAATGATCAGCAACTTACAAGCTTTACGTGAAAAGTAAGTTAAGTAAGTCGTGCAGAGTTCAAATCTCAGGATGTGACAGTCACCAAATAATATCATGAATGCTCTCTCACTGTCTTACAAGATATGCACTTTCTTGGTCAAACACAGTAACAACTTCAAAGGTAATTGATTCTGCTATTGATTACATGATTTTTACTATTATAAGACCACATTTGAGTACACAAGGACTTTGAGTTTCCCAGGATTGCCATAACAAGATACCATAACTAATGTGGGTTATAACAATAGACATTCCGGCCCTGTGCGGTAGACTAGTGGCTAAAGTCCTTGTGCTGCAAGCGCCGGGATCCCATATGGGCACTGGTTCTAATCCCAGCCACTCAGCTTCCCATCCAGCTCCCTGTTTGTGGCCTGGGAAAGCAGTCAAGACTCCCAAAGCCTTTGGATGCTGCACCCACGTGAGAGACTGGGAAGAGGCTCCTGGCTTCAGATTGGCACTGCTTGGGCTGTCATGGCCACTTGGGGAGGGAATCAGCAGACAGAAAGACCTTTTTCTCTTTCCTCCTCTCTGTATACCTGACTTTCCAATAAAAATTAAGAAAATAAATTTATATAAAAAAAGAAGAAAACTGCCATCAGGAGGGGGGCTGGAATTAGATCTCCATCATTTAAAAAAATAGACATTCTATGTCTCACAATTCTGAATGCTAAAAAGTCTGAACTCAGGTACCAGGAATCAGGCCATGCTTCCTCCAAGGCTTCTACAAAGTAAAAATTCCTTACTGCCTCCTAGCGTGTGTTAATGCAGCAACGCCTGACTGTGCTTTTTTGATAGACTTCCACCTAGTTCTGCATAAGGGCCTTTCCCTCTGTGAGCGCGTATCTCTCCACTTCCCACTTCCTTTACTCACAGACCTCAGTCACTGAGTGTTTGTTCTGCTCATATTTACCAAGGTGGCAACTTAATTTGATTACTCAAACATGCTATTCTAAAATATTACCAGCAAATATCACATGAAAATCAAATAGTGAAGATAAAATACCAAAAATGTTATCCAAAATAAGCAAAAACGACACAACAGAGAAAAGAAATGAACAAGGATACATTAACGGACAGACTGAAGAACTAGCCAGGAGATCTCTGTATGTTGTTGCACCAGTAAACTGCAATTTTAAAAACTTCATGAAGGCAACACAGGAGGGAACTCTGGGAAGTTAGAAGATCGACCCCATGTAGTATCTCCTTTAAATTCCAGCCACTAATTTCTTAACCAAATAAAAGGTTTATATCAAATCCACACGAAAGTTGTTGATAAAGAATATTAAATTGAAAAAAAAATCCCACAAAATTCTCTGGAGACAAAGAGAACCTATGTGCAGCTGGGTTTTAAAAATCAGCATTTTACTGTAAAGAAGCAAAGTCAGTTTGTTTCACTTCTTTTATGTCAAAGAGTATGAGGAAAAAATGTGAATAGATCGTCATCAGAGCTTTTCAAGACACGCAGAACAGAATCGGGTTTGGGAAAGACAGTGTAAGGTTGGGAGAAGAAAACAGAATTGCTGAAACTAGCTAAGCAACTGAGAGTTAATTGGTAAAGCATGACGAATCTCATTAAAGCCTGTAATGTATTATTTTATGTTATTTCTTAAATATGTATTTATTTTTATTTGAAAGGCATTTTTTAAGAGAGAGAGAGACAGAGAGACTTTGCTAAATCTATTGGTTCACTCCCCAACTGAGTTGATCTTAATCTAGGATCCAGGTGCTTTTTCCAGGTATCCTACATGGGCGCAGGGAGTAAAGGCGTGGACCATATACTGCTGCTTTTCCAGGCCATAAGCAAGGAACTGGATCAGAAGTGACACCACCAGGCTGCAAACCAGCAGACATGGATGCTGACACTTGCATGTAGAGGATGAGCCAACTTCATTATCATCCCAGCCCTGAGATAAGCAATGTCTATAATTTTAAAACTCAGGGATAGATATTTTTATTACTTGCATTTTCAAATGTTTCTCAGTACCTACTATTTAGTGTGTGGTAAGCAAAATAATGCTTGGTGAAAGTTAGCATAAAAAATCCTTAAACTGTTTAGAAACAAAAATGGCTTGTGTTCAGAGGATTCTTTCCTCATCATTTCAATTTTAATTCCTCTAAAGAAGAGTATTAATTCATCATCTTTATCAGGAAGCCAAGTAAACTGTGTCTTGTGCCACTGTTGATAGCCCTCCACAACAAATGTTGATGGAATTCCTTTTCTGAAGGTGAATGAGGTTTATTCTATTATCTCTCTGGTGAACTCTCAGAATGAGAGCTCCCACTATAATTTTGGTATATAGTTCCTGTGACTAGGGTAGACACCATTTCAAGGGAGTCATATCCTGCAATCAAAGTGTCAGGTTCACACATCGTAATATATTGCATACAAGCACAGCACACAATGGATAAAAGTGGCCTGTCACTGAAAGACAGATGCAAATGCATTTCATTTCAGGTCTATTCCTAGATAACGATGAGAAATCAGAGAAACAAAGAGCATAAACAATTAATATACCGAATTGTTTCAATATCTTTCTGTAACGTAGAACAGTTTTCATTAACATCATCATTTTCTTTTTCACTGTTAAATGTTCAAATAAGATTCTGATTTTTTTTCTTTAGCAGCAGAGCAACGCCGAATTGTAAAACAATTTGGAATCATGCCACAGATATTTTTTTCAGGCAACTTGTGTGATCTAGTGATGTATTGGTGTTAACACATGCTATTGAACTGTACTTAAAGATAAAAATATTCTGCTTAAAGTAGGATTGTTGGAGAAGGAATCTCAGAACAGTATTTCTTGAATCACAGTCTTTCAAACACCAATAATCCATGAACTAAAATCAACATGACATTAACAAACAGAACAAAATACTTAACTTATTTCATACACACACTATCTTACTGACATTATCTAAATGTTTTCATTTCTGGGCAGCCTCAATAACCTAGTGGGTAAATCCTGGCCTTGAATGCACCAGGATCCCGTGTGGTTGCCAGTTTACATACCTTTGCTCCACTTCTCAGCAGTTCCCTGTCTGTGGCCTGGTGTGCAGAAGACAGCTCAAAGCCTCAGGACCCTGTAACTGAATGGGAGACCTGGAGGAGGCTCTGGGCTCCTGGCTTCAGGATCAGCTTAGCTGTGCTCACTGCAGCCACTTGGGGAGTGAACCAGTGGGTGGAAGATCTTTAAATCTGTCTCTCCTTCTCTCCCTGAAAATTTCTGGTAAAAATTAATAAATCTTTAAAGAGTAAATAAACAACTAAAATTAATCAATGTTTTTAATTTTTTCTCTTAATTGAAGTACAGGAAATAATACAAAAATATATATTTCCCCATTACTAAATTAAAAATAAGTATGCTTACCAAAATTAGCTTCTAAACAAACAAAATTATGCAAATACTAACAAATGTGTGAACACAAAAATCATAAGCAATGATATTTGTAACAATATCTTTACAAAATGATGCTAGAAATTCAATATTACTTTTATGAAAATCTAGACATCTAGAGATTTCCAATTATGAGCAGCTGTCCTGTGCTAAATACGAACCCACAGAGGATACACAATTCAGAATCCAAAATAAGTAACAATTCTTAAGATGAGTTTCAGATAAAGCTTATTGAAGGGGTTTTAAATCATTTAACAGAATAAATGAGAAATCATACCTATCTTATTTTGTAAACAAATCATTTTTATTGGAAACCATTCATCTTGAATCATTGTTATGTGACCATTATTATAAACAGTCCTACTTATAAACTGTTTTTCAATTTATTTTAAATATTCTCTAGCTATTCTTAATGTTTTATCTGTAACCTCACTAAGTATCAATATGTAATTCCACACTCCATTAAATATGACATTTTAATCAGTGTGATTGTTATTGAGGGTGTTGGAAACTGTTAGGCAAAACAGAATAGAAATATCCAGATGAATTCCAGGAATTAAAATGCTTAATGATTACCTGAACATTTTGGCTAAAAGTGAATAATTATCAAAATTTGAAGATTTGTGATTAAAAAGCACATTTTATTTTAATTATGAAATATTAACATAAAATATTTATCTATAAGTAGTTGCCTAGTAAATATGCATTAAATAAGAAATTTTGAGTGTGCCAGCAATGTATGATTGAGTCTATTTTCCATAATTACAAATAAAATAATCCTTTTACTTTTCTATGACTTATTTTGCTTTAATTTGCATATTATCATTCATTGACTATAAGCAAGTTTCCAATTTTACTTAATACTCTAGAACAAACTGATTTACATTTTAATTATTTATTTACTTGTTATTTGACAGTGTTTTGAATTCCTAAAAGAGAACATTATAATAAAGAATAAAAACATCCTCACACTTGTTTACATGCAACTGATAGGTGCATTGATTAAAAAATACTCTCAAAATATGAAAAAACACCATATTTACAGAAGCAAAGATATTAATAATAAGTGTTAATGAAAAATTAAGCCTGTAAATGTAGGATTACAAATTCCTTTTTATATGCAGACTTCATTTCCTATGGATATGTTCCCAGCAGTGGAACGGCAATTTTCATTTTGCTAAGCACTCTCCATACTGATTTCCATAGTGGTTATAATGGCCTATGCTCCCACCAACAGTGAAGGAGTGTACCTTTCTCCCCAAATTCATGCCAACAGGTGTTATAAGTAGAGTACTGAATGTATGCTAATTTCACTGGAGTTGGATGGAAACTCAGTGTTTTCATTTGTATTTCCCTGATGGCTAGCAAGCCTGAGCAGTTTTTCATATGTCTATTAGATATTTGAATTTATTTCTTTGATAATTGTTCATTTCCTTCACCCATTTCTTCATAGGTTGCTTCTCTTTTTGTCATTGAGTATCTGAAATATTTTATATATTCTGGCTGTGCAAATATTTCCTCCCATTTCATTGGTTATTTCTTTACTTTGTTGATCATTTCCTTTGCTGTACAGTTGCACATCTTGAGCAACAATAGGAAAAACATGGAAACAATCTAGATATCCATCAAAAGAGGAGTGTATAAAGGAACTTTGGTTCATATATTCCATGGAACATTACTCAGGCACTAACGAATGAAATTCCACCATTTACAGCTAAATGCTCTCAGAGAAGAAAATAATGCTACTGTATGATCTATGAATTTCATTTAATCATCGAATTTAATCAGAAGAAAGTGTGTTGAAGACATAAAATTAACAAAAAAATCAAAATCCGTGATATATAGTTTCTGCTGATCTTTGTTGGTGATATATGTCTCTTGTAGGCAACAAATAGATGGGTTTTGTTTTTTAATCCCGTCTACTAATCTATGACATTTAATGGATGAGTTTAAGCCATTCATATTCAGAGTTAATATGAATGGGTGGTAATTTGGTCCTATCTTTTTAGCACTGGGTTGTTCATTGATTTAGTCTTCTATCGTTATTTTGCTGGGATGTTCTTAACATTTGCCTTTGGTTTTGGTGGGCGCTATTCCTTTTCTCTGTCAAGAGAACATCTTTAAGTATCATTTGTAGTGCAGGTTTGGCAGAGGCATATTCTTTTAACTTTTCTTTACTGTGGAAGAATTTTATTTCCTTTTCAAAGACAAAGGAAAGTTTTGCTAGGTATGTTGTCCTGGGCCGACAATTTTTTTTTTTCTTTTAGAATCTGGAATATGTCACTTCATTCTCTTCTGGCATGTAGAGTTTCCTGTGAGAGATCTCCTGTGAGTTTAATTGGCATTACTTTATATGTCAGTAGATTTATTTCACATGCACATTTAAGGATCTTATGTTCGATTGAAGAGAGCTTGATGATCATGTGTCTTGGTGAAGATCACTTCTGGTCAAGTCTGTTGGGAGTTATGTGCCCCTCCTGGGTGTTGTTTCCCAATTCTTTCTCTAGATTAGGGAAATTTTCCCTTATTGTTTTATTAAATACATTTTTAAACCCAGCTTATCTTTCTGCACCTTCGGGACTCCCGTAACTCTTATATTTGTCCTTTAAATAGTATCTTTCAATTCTTAAATACTTTTTTGAAGCTTGATCCAGATCTGCTTCCAGCTTTTTGTTTGTTTTCCCCTGGTGACAGGAAATATCGTCCAATTCTGAGATTCTGTTTTCTGCCTCCTTCATTCTGTCTTGGGGACCCACCACTGTACCTTTAATTTGCTCCACTGTATTCTTCATTTCTGATATATCAGCTTTCATCTGATTCATTTCCAGTGTGACATATTCTTTGAATGCCTGCTGTATGTGCTTCTCGTTGTTGGTAAGAAGCTTTATAACAAGTCTTTTGAATTCTGTGGCCCCCATTTCCCTGATGTCTTCCTCAGTGAACTCTGAAGTTGGTATAGGGTTTTGCTCCTTTGCAGGGGAGTCTACAGTAATATTCACTGTGCCTCTGTCTCCTCTTTTGCTCTTGGTCATTGTACTTCTGGTTATCAGATTCTTCTTGGGGCAGGTTTCTAAGCTCTGTCACCCACAGGTCTACAGTTCGGTTTTACTTATTACTGTTAGTACCCAGTTCTTTGCTTGCAGTCAATTTGTCACTCCCCTCAGCAAGTTCCAGGTCTGGGTTCTTATGCTAAATTTCCACCATGGTTTCCGTACCCTCTGCTCCTGGCTCACCACTATCTACCTCCTGTGATATCCTGCTGAGGTTGCGCTATTGTCTCTGCAACCTTTTTCCCACTTCTGGTTGGAACAATTACAGTTAGGGAGACACCAGGTGCCCTATATAGCTAGGTTGTTGGTGGCACTGATCTTGCCAGAACCTGTTGGACTTTACGTCCTGATGCCACAGGGATCTATTTTGACCCGTACGATGCCACAGTCAGTATTATTTTCTTGTGGGACCAGTGCAATTCATTGAACTCAGTGAGTTCTCAGGAGCTCAGCCCATGTGCAGTTCACTCTTGTCCCCTGTAGTCCTAAATCTTTTGTCACAGTGTACAAAATGGCACCTGACATGTCACTACTAGAGTTCTTGATCTGCTGGTTATCCGGTCTGAGGGCTACCCAGATCTGGCTTAGATGCAACCTGTAGAATGCCATGTTGCTGTGGTTCACTGAGTCCGAAATGAGCTCACTCGCAGCTCAGTATATGCTCAGTCCTTTCCCTTGCCTTTGCCTCCTTACACAAAATGGCTCCCAATTTGGCTCTAGGGGGCTGAGTGGGCTGTGAAATCCACCCTGTTCTCGCACTGCCTGTCTGGGATCTGCTGCTCTGTCTCTGCTCCTGGTCAAATCATAAGGACCAGCAAGACTGACAGTTCTACGTCTGGGTTCACCTCCCAAGTTCCCAGTGAAAGTCCCTTCTCACCTGGTTGCTTGTGGAGTTCTGGCTGCTGGTTTTGAATGCCGCTGGAGTATCAGTCACTGCAACACCACACCATTGTGTCCGCTGCTTTCCTGTGTCTGTCAGTCTCAAGGTACCCCTCTGCTGTTGTTCTGTCCTCTGCTATTTCCTGAAATGTGTCCTCTCTGCTTCACCCTGATTAAGTGTTTCTCCATCTGTTTAAATGTGTCCTAACCCTATTCTACCACCTTGATTCTCTCAAGAATAGAAATTTTTATACTCAGACATTTGCTAAATTGGAGAGAATGACTAGAGAAAAATGTTTTGAGAGGGACATCTCCATTTTGATACAATACATAATAAATTTAAAGTTTATTTAGAGATCCTAATTTCTACATGTGTAGACTTACATTTGTGTATCAGATATTTATACAGATATATCTGGACATAAAAATTTAGAGCAATTAACACATCAGCAATGCATAAAACCAGAAAAAGCATGTGAAATCAACAAAGAATTGAATACAGGTAGAGGAGACAATAAATTATCAGGTTTTAGCTAGCAAATGAACATTTGGGAATCAAGGGAGATGCAATGTAGGTAAATGCAAAAGCACAGCTGGTATAGTGGGAAGAAAAGCAGGAGAATGTGGTATCCTGGAAACCAGAGAAAGTAGGCAACCAACTGTGTTAAATGCTTCTGATGAAAAAAAGATAAAAATGGATTAGGCTGTCAGGAGTAACAAACAAAGGACTTTCATTCCCTGTATGATAGTAATCTTTGCAGAAGGGTGGAGACAAAAACTGTCCTCAACAGGTTCAAAACAGAAGAGGAGAATTGGAATCAATCACTTAGACAATTTCTCTGTGGGACTTTGACAAGGAGATCAGAGAAATGAGATACTTTGAGACATAATAAGATCAAGAGAATGTTGTTTTATTTTGAATAATGGAAGATAAAACACACCATGATTGCATGTAAATGATAATAACTCAGAAGACAGCACATAAATAAAATGTAGATGAAAGTAGTAGAATTGAATGTGACATGGCAACTACTATATGGGATTTTGATATAAATATGCTAATATGCAAAACAGACTAAAATACCCATGACATATTAAATCTTTGTGGGTGCAAACTTCTCTACAGATGAAGAATTATATGTGAAATTATTATACCTCAAATTCACTTTATGATTAAGAATTAGTAGGTTTGCTCCAAAATTCTATGTCAACTAACATAACAATATAATTAAATTGGTTCTAATTATGGAAAAATGAGATATGAATGAAATACTGAAAACTGTGTTAGCTGAATACTGAGGAATTATTTAGAAATCTATAGGTCTTAGAAATTTTGGATCTTTTTTTTGTGAATGGTGCCTCGTTGATGGGCAAACAGTAGTGACCTACAGCTCCCAATCAGCCAACCAATCACAAAGAAAAATGATCAGTGCAACACTACATTTTACTGTTAATTCATTATGTTTGGTTGATTATGTGTATAAAACTCATAATACATCCAATCTATAATGAATCTGCTTAGAAATCATTTTTGAAGCTGAGAAGCATCTTGATATTACACTTAGATATAAAATGCATTCCATACCATAATTTTTCCCAATGAGTTAATATCCAACATATTAGCTTGCAGCACAATAAAAGGCATGATTTGGTTGTGATCAAAAGTAACATACCAAACCAGAAATGTTATTTGAAATCCTATACTTAACCAAAATCCAATATCAAAATTAATATAAAATTTTAGAATGATTTTCCTTCAAATAAACAAGACAAGGTCAGCTACCATAATTGATTCCCTTTTAATATTTTTCACAAACATTCATGTGGTCAAATCAAAATACTGAAAATTTCAACGTTGATGAGAATAAGAGCAAAGAATAACTGCCATCTCCCATTGGTTGCGTAATTTTCCAAAGCAACTGTACTTGAAACTAGTCTCCCAAATAAATAACTGCATTCCAGCAATGGAAATCCTCAACAGAGTGAAGGAACAATATATTTTTTAATTCTTGCAAATTATCCAATCTGACAAAGCATTTATATTCAGAGTTTATAAAGAACTGAAGAAAAACACAAACTAAAAATCATGGATATTGTAAAAGTAATATTGACAAAACTCAAGAGGATAAATTTATTCATACAGCTAAGAAATTTAGGAAAAAAGATTTTAAAGTGATGCGATCAGGAAAATGTCAACCCAAACCATGATGAGATACTATTTATTTCAGTTAAAATGTCTACTATCAGAAAAAAATGAATATGAATTCTGGTGAGGATGTGCTATATGCAACCGCAAGCGGGAATGTAATTATACATACAGCCATTTTAGAGAACAACATGTAGCTTTCTGAAAGGCCTGAAAACATGTCTATTGAATGTCAGGCTATTACAATTCTGGGTATTTATCCAATGGTAAAAATTTTACACATCAAAGAAATACACTCCCATGTTTATTTCTTCATTTATTCCCAAAACTTAAGTAAGACATGGAATTAACCTAAGCAGCTTAAGGTTCCACTGATGATGACTGCATAATTAAAATGTTCTGTCTGTCTATCTATCTATCATCTATCTGGTGTGTATGTAGTAGATATTCATATATATGAATATTCATTCACAAAAGCATTATATTCCTTCCATTATCTGCTCCAAAATAGATGGTATGTTAAGTGAGAAAGACACAAAAGACAAATGCCACATGTTTCCTCTCATATATGGAAGATAAAAACAGCAGTTTGAATCTAGAATATTGATTATTAGAGATTGGGAACAGTACCAGAGCAAAATGTTAGGAACACTATAATGGCACAGTGGCTGCAGGATGCCAAGTGACAGATTCCACTTGTGGGCTGTCCCAGGACCACCCTGACCCAGAATCTCAAGGAAAGACTAGCATATGAGTAACTAAAGACACTATACAGTATGAATCTCTACTTCTGAATAAAAGTAGGAATCCCAATAAAACTTGTAAATATACTTTTACATTATGATATTAAGTTTTCTAACTTTACCTATACTTACCATGTCATGATACATTTAAATATCAGAACATTAAACTTATAAGTGTGCTAAGTGACTATACTATTAGGATAATACAGGGATAAGAGCGGGGAGGGAGTTGGAAGGGAAGGGAGGAACTCCTTTACTTACAAAACTGTAGAGGAAGACAATACCTTAACAAAGGATAAGTATACAGGGAAAAAATCCTCCCCCAACTCCTATGTCTGACTCCACCATTTTCCAGCATTGATGTTGGCCATGTATAGGCACCTCCTCCTTGCAGTCTCCCCATTGTGTCCCAAATGTCTTTCTTTGATATCTCTTCCATTGCTCTCAACGCCTAAGTGCATTTAGGTCCATTTCTCTGACCTTGATGGTGTATATAAACCCAAAGAGCATGGAGCCTCCCAAATTACCTTTCATCTAAAATCCACCCTGTCTGGAAGATGAGATGATGGACACAGTCTAGCTGAAAGACGATATACAGAGCACTTTTCTGTTATATAAAAGATGTGTGAAGTTAATCTCTTCTTACCCCATCCTTCACCGGAGCAGGTGGAACTGCAGCCTCTGGGAGTTATCCCAAGGGGGAGCCACTACATTGATTTCCACCCCAAGGTCCACCTTGTGAAATCTGATGCCATCCTCCAGCCCTACAGGCAGAGTGAGCAGCTGGTGTTAGGTCAGCACATGCACTGATTCCACTTACGAGCCGTCCCAGGACATCCCTGACCCAGAACCTCAAAGTACGTAACTCAGACCAAAGCAAGAGCTACCGCACTAGGTAGAGGGAGTTGCAGGAAGTTACCATACAGTGTGATGACTGTACACCCCAAAACAAAGATGTTAAAGCCACATATAGGTTTTCCATTATTGTATTTTCAATGCACTTTTTGAAGAACCATATCAGGCAAAGATTTCAACTTATTTTTGCACCCATCACCTAATCTCATTTTCTATATAGCCTTTCAGAAATATCCTTTATAGTATAAGCTTGAATGTTTCTCAGCAAAAATCTTCAGTTTCTCACCACAGACAAAAATAAGCCTCACTCTAGCCATTCTGCAATGAATAAATATGTCAACAAACTACAAATAACTGCAATTTTTGTTTTCCTGAAAAAAAAGTGATTTTCCTTGTGAGTACTAATGACCAGGACAAAATCACAGACATTGTTTATGCCACCTGTATAACTGGAATATGAATAACCAAAGAATAATGCACATAAAAACATAATTACAAATTTTAGGAATTGTGAATTAAATATATAGCTATCCACAGAAGGAACCATGTAAATATCTTCCATATATGAAAATAAGCCTCGTTAGAATTTGGAGTAATGCATATGAAAATGACGATGGAAACCATGACAAACTCAAATAGTAGACAATGACAAGATGACATGATCCAGCACACATATGGGATGCGTGTAAAGCGATAAAGTAGCTATTGAGCCATCACACCAGGCTCAATTTCCCATTGCTTCACAAAAGTTAGTAAGGTCAAACACCCATTTGAGCCCACAAATTCATGTTAATTATCTAATATGGAGCAGCCCTTCCCTTTGTTAAACAAAGATCGAAGAGAGTATGATAAGAATCATAAGAGCAATGATTGCAATGAAAAGATTCTGAAACCTGAAAGGCTTGTAAAAGAGAGAATGGAGGAATATATAGTGAAATATCCAAAAATAGAATATTGTGCAAAATTAAACACTACACTTTGCAGTTTACTATAACTGCATCCTAAAACCATGCTGAGTGATCATTCCTCTGGGTCTCAGTGAAATACTCTGTGTCTCATCCTGCTTGCCTAAAGTTCCAAAGCTCACAAATGAACAATATGTGCCTTGGTAATAAGAATGTGGTAAGCTATAAAAAAGAGAATGGCCTAAATTTCAACTTAGCATCAATTTTTAAATATATAAAGTTTGAACTATGATTATGAATAGATACACAGAAAGTTTCCAATGCATTGATGGCTATTATTACGCTTCCTTATTCACTTTCAAAGGCCAATGCATAACTGAATGAATGAAGAGATGCACAAGGACAATAAATTCGTAAAATTGTCATTTATAAATTCTGTGACTAAAGTGAAATAACTGTGCCTTCCCATTCCCAATTATTCATTAATTAAATGATTTAAATAAATAAGACTACAGGATTTGATGTTAGAGTCTAAATCTTCCTTATGGTGCCAATTTCTTTGATTCCAAATTTTTATCATGTAATACATTCTTGTCAGATGTGTGAACTGCATCTAAAAATGTCTTTAAAGGATAAACTTCAACAATTATGATCTTTGCCTCATTTTGTTTGTGTAAAATAACTCCTTAATGGTTCATGTTGAATCCACTCCTCTTCTACAAACATGACTGAAATAAGGCTACAATTTTTAGTTTGTGAGTTAGTAGAATATGCTATCTATAGATACTAAGTATGATAGTAATTAGAGTCAGTTTGAAATTTGAATTTATTATGTCTTGATTAAATTTCAATGATGAGCAAATTTCAATATTTATGAATACCCTTCTTTTATTATACTCTTAGTTAAAATTTACTGGGCTTTGCTGAAGTTAATTCATGTCTTATTGATGAGCTTTACTATAAACTTTAAGTCTGAAATTAAATATTTATAATGAGAGTTATAAAGATACATGTCTACTATAATATGAATTATCTTAAAACGTCAATTAATAAGTCAATTCAATTTAATTGAATTATTCCTTTATTTGGGATTACCTAACGTTTTTATATGCAACCTGAACACAATTTCTTTTTAAGCACCGCTCCACATAATTTTATTGGCAGAAAAGTAAAAAAAATCTAATACTGAATCCATATAGCAAGCACAAATCTTCTTCTTTTTTTTTTTTTTAAGATTTATTTATTTGGACCCGGCACAGTAGTGGTTAAAGCGCTCACCTTGCTCACGCAGGGATCACATTTGGGCACCAATTCTAATCGTAGTGGCCCAGCTTCCCATCCAGCTCCCTGCTTGTAATCTGGGAAAGCTGTCAGAACGGCCCAAGGCCTTGGGACCTTGGGACCCTGAACCCACGTAAGGGACCCAGAAGAAGCTCCTGGATCCTGGCTTCAGATTGGCTCAGCTCCAGCTGTTGCGGCCGCTTGGGGAGTGAACCTTCCGACGGAAGATCTTCCTCTCTGTCTCTCCTCCTCTCTGTATATCTGCCTTTCCAATAAAAATAAATACAAATCTTGATATATCACATAAGGAATTGGAAAGGCCTGATAACTAAACGTAAAGCATCCCTGTATTTGTCTTAGAATGACACAGCTCTAACATATGTGAATCCAGTTAACCTGAGTTTCCATGCCTTTGTTCATCACCTCTGTCTAGGACACCTGGAGACGCACCTTCTTTGACACCCAAATACCATGTGACTTGTGAGTGTAGTATGCATTAAGCATAAATTGTGTGCATTCATATTCCTGAGGTACATAATTAGAGACAAATCATTATCACAAGTAAGAGGATTCACAAATTAAAAGCAAGTACAATTTTAAATTCTTCCTCAAATACATAAGGAACTCAGAGGTGTTAGAAACAGTTATATGGTGAGTTAGAAACAGTTATATTTACTTATATTTATACATATATACACACACCTATGTATATACATACAGATATATATGCATATACATATATGTATATATCCATATATACACACAAATATATATTTCACAAATCTGTTACAAAATAAATTACCTTACAACTTTAAAGTCTAGGATTGTTGATTAATTAATGTAAACATAAAGTTTTTGACATCAAAATAGTTTCCTTACATTCAAAATGATAATATTTAGGTTTGTCTCCAAAATTATTTTGAAAATTAAGCATGCTGGTGCATATTTTGAAATGATACTATTGTAAAAAATGGTGTCACAGTGTATGGTGAGAGATGTGGGTCTATCTTTTTGTTTCTGCAGGCTGTCAACCAGTTGTCCCAACAGCATTTATGGAAAAGACCTTCCCATTTGCCTGGATTGTCGTTTGTCTTTTTGTCAAAGATTATTTGGCTGTATCTGTGTAGGTTCCCTTCTGGTGTTTCTATTCTGCTCCACTGATCTTCCTCTCTATCTTTGTGCCAGTACCAGGCTGTTTTGATAACCATTGCCCTATACTATGTCCAGAGGTCCAGAACTGTGATTCCCCCCGCTAACTTCCTGTTCTTCAGGATGGTTCTAGCTATTCGTGGTTTTTTGTGTTTCCAAATGAACCTTTGAATCATTGTTTCCAGTTTCATGAAAAATGTTTTGGGCAATTTGAGTGGGATTGCATTGAATGTATATATTGCTTTTGGCAATATAGACATTTTAATGATATTGATTTTACCTATCCAGGAGCATGGGATGTTACTCCATCTTTTGAGGTCTTATTCAATTTCTTTTTTAAGTACTTTATAGTTTTCTTCAAATAGATCTCTTACATTTTTGGTTAGATTTATTCCCAGATACTTCATACTTTTCTCTGTTATTTTGAATGGTATCTTGCTGGTTAAATCTTTTTTTCCATCTTGGGGTTGTTTGCATACACTATGGCTGTTGATTTTTGTTCACTGATTTTGTACCCTGCCACTCTACCAAACTCTTGTGTAAGTTCTAGCAGTCTCTGTTTTGAGTCTCTTGGCTCTTCTACATAAAGAATCATATCATCTACGTATAGTGAGAGCTTGACTCCTTCGTTTCCCATTTGGATCCCTTTGATTTCTTTTTCTTGTCTTATGGCCTCAGCGAGTACCTCTAGGACTATGTTGAACAGCAATGGAGAAAGTGGACATCCCTGTCTTGTTCCAGATCTTAGTGGGAAGGGCTCCAGTTTTTCTCCATTCAGTATGATGCTGGCGTTGGGTTTTTCATATATTGCTTTGATTATGTTGTGGATTTTTCCATCTATGCCTACCTTGGTTAGGGTTTTTAGCATTAAATGGTGTTGGGTTTTGTCGAAAGCTTTTTCTGAGTCTATTGATACTATCATGTGATTCTTGTTTTTCAGTTTTTGGATGTGGTGTATCACATTTATGGATTTCCGTATGTTGAACCATCCCTGCATTCCAGGGATGAATCCTAATTGATCCGGATGAATGATCTGTCTGATGTTTTTTTGAATTCTATTGGCTAGGATTTTGTTGAGAATCTTAGCATCAATGTTCATCAAAGAGATAGGTCTGTAGTTTTCCTTCTCTGTTGGTTCTCTGTCTGGTTTTGGGATTAAGGTAATGTTGGCTTCATAGAATGAGTTTGGAAGGGTTGTTTCCTTTTCTATTGTTTTGAAGAGTTTGTAGAGGATTTGGGGTTAGTCCTGTTCGGAATGCTTTGTAGAATTCAGTAGTGAAGCCGTCTGGGCCTTGGCTTTTCTTTGTTGGGAGGTCTTTAATCACTGATTCAATCTCTGCTTCAGTTATGGGTTTTTTCAGGTCTTTTGTTGCCTCTGGGCTAAGTTTTGGCAGGTGGTAGAAGTCTAAGAACTTTTCCATTTCTTGGTGGTCTTCTGATTTGTTGGAGTACAATGCTTTGTAGTAATTTCTAATTATGTTCTTAATGGTTGCAGTGTCTGTTGTTATGTTGCCTTTTTCATCTTTGATGCTATTAATTCTTGCTTTCTCTTGTTTTTTCTTTGTCAGTCGGGCCAGTGGGGTGTCCATTTTGTTTATCTTCTCAAAAAAACAGCTTTTTGATTCATTGATTTTGTGTGTAGTTTTTTTATTTCTATCTGATTAATTTCCTCCCTTGTTTTGATGATTTCTTGTTTCCTATTGTGTGTGGGGCTCTTCTGCTGCTGGTTTTCCATTTCCCGGAGGTGTGTGTTTAGTTCCTGTATTTGGTGCCTCTCTTAGGCCTTGACATGAGCTCCAATTACAATGAGTTTACCACGTAGCACTGCTTTGGCAGTGTCCCACAAATTTTGGAATGTTGTGTCAGAGTTTTCATTGGTTTCCATAAACTTTTTGATCTCATCTTTAATTTCTTCTCTGATCCATTGTTCGTTTAATAGCATATTGTTCAGCCTCCAAGAGTTTCTGTATTTCCTGGGGCATTTTGAATTGCTGATTTCCAGTTTCATTCCCTGGTGGTCTGAGAGGGTACATGGTATGATTCCAATCTTTTTGAAGTTATTTAGATTTGCTTTGTGGCCTATCATGTGGTCGATCCTGGAGAAGGTGCCATGCACTGCTGACAAAAATGTATAATCTGTGGCCTTAGGATACGTATTTGTTTTTATGGGTGTTGATAGCTGTGTAATTGCCCCTCCTTGTGTGGACTTCAGTGGGGAGACCTTCCTGTTTGCCATCTTTGCTTATGATTCTCCTCCTTTTTTCTGGATTTAGTGCATTTCTAAGGAGATTTTGTAGAGCTGGTTTTGTGCTGGCATATTCTTCTAATTTCTCTTTGCTATGGAAGTATCTGATTTTGTTCTCAAATATGAATGAGGGCTTTGCTGGGTACATTATTCTTGGTTGACAGTTGTTCTGATTCAGGATTTGGAAGATCTTTGTCCATTCTCTTCTTGCTTGTAAGGTCTCTTCAGAGAAGTCAGCAGTGATTCTCATTGGTTTTCCCCTGTATGTGATCTTTTCTCTGCTTCGTACTTGTCTCAGGATTCTTTCTTTGTCTTCGTTGGAGTGGAACTTGAGCACCATATGTCTGGGTGAAGATCTCTTCAGGTCGTATCTGCTGGGAGTCCTCTGACCATCCTGAATTTGGGTAGGGTTTATGTTCCAAATGTTTTGGAAATTTTCCTGTATAATTTCATCAAGCACCCTTTGCATTCCTGACTCTCCTTCCGTTCCTTCAGGAAGACCAATAATCCTAATATTCGATTTTCTGAGGTTGTCTTTCATTTCCTGTATGGTCTTAATGGCTTTGTTCAGGCTTGTCTCCAGCTGTTTAATGAGCTGGGTATGTTCATTTTGCGTGTCTTCCATTTCAGAGATCCTCTCTTCTGCTGTATTTATTCTGTTGGTTAGGCTCTCAACTTTGTGCTCTAAGTCAAGGATTTTGCTTTCCATTTGTTGTATTTCTGTGACTATGTGGTTCTTGAATTCCTTGAAGTCCTCCCAATTCTTCTCATTGTCTCTGACAGATTTTAACATTATTTTTTTGAATTCCGTGTCTGGTAGAGCTTCCATGTCTTCATCTCGCATCTCCGAAATAGACATTTTCTTTTGATCTTTTATTGGTGGGGTGCTGGCTCTCTCATCTGAATCATTACCTTTTCTGGTATTTCTTCCCATTGTGGTAGTGTTTCTTTTGGAGAGACCCAGGCACCAGCATGCTGAGGGGTCTCCAAGTGCTATCCTGCAGAGATCAGACGGAGCCTGCAGGTTTGGAGTAGCAGGGTGCAGGAGTTTTCAAGGCACTTTTGGTGCATCTCCAGTGTACTGGACCTCAGGGCGCCACTTCCGAGGCCCAGCGGGTTCAAGGCGCACTCTCAGCTCATCCCCTACATGTATGTGACCACAGGGTGTGGGGGAATGAAGGCACGCTCTGGATGCCCCCTGTGAGCAGGTTCACAGGGCACGGAGGGTTTTAGGTGTTTTCTTGGTGTGTCCCCAGTGCCAGGGACTGAAGGTTGTGGAGGTTCCAGGTGCTCTCTGGGCAAGCCTCCTGCACACGGATCCGCAGTGCCCTCCTGGTGCGTCTCCAGTCACGGGACTGTAGGGCGTGGAGTGTTCCAGGTGCTCTCTGGAAGTGTCTCCTGCGCAGGTCTGCCCACCCCAGCGCTCGCACGGGTCTGCCCAGCTTAGAGGTGCGCACAGGTCCGCACAGCCCAGAGGCGTGGGTGGGTGGTGTGGGTCAGTACAGCTTAGCTGTGTGCCAGTCCACAAGGCACGGGGGAGTATTCAGTGTGCCTTCTCCGTGACACCTCAGCACACAGGACCGCTGTGCATCATCTCCAAGACACAGTTTCGGCAGTTTCAAGGCACTTGCCCTGGGTCTCCAGACACTGGAATCTCCGGGGGGAGTGGGGGGAGATGAGCACCAAGAATGTTCGGGCTCTGTGTGTGCCCCTGGAGGGTGAACTCTGCAAGCCTCTGACCCACTGCTGCCCCTACCCAGCTCACCAAACCTCAGGCTCTTGCAGTCTGCCTCTGCCGCTGGTGAGGACCTTCACCAGTGTTGATCCCTCCAACCTTTCTTATCGTCTGGCTGTGTCTCCTAGCGGCTGCATCTCCTGGCAGCTGCACTTAAACGTGACTCAGCAGGTCTGGAGCAGGACACCGTCTTCCCTGCCTTTTGTTTTGTTTTGTTTTTTCCTGGTTGCTCTTCCAAGTTGTGTGGATTTTTTTGGGCTCCACACTGTCCAGGGAACGTCACACTCCTCTCCCTGCAGCTCTATGCTGCTCCACTTACGCTTTTTTTTGTTTTTATTGGAAATCCGGATATACAGAGAGGAAGAGAGACAAGAGAGGAAGATCTTCCATCCGATGTTTCACTCCCCAAGTGAGCCGCAACGGGCCGGTGCTGCGCCCATCCGAAGCCAGGAACCAGGAACCTCTTCCAGGTCTCCCATGCAGGTGCAGGGTTCCAAAGCCTTGGGCCGTCCTCGACTGCTTTCCCAGGCCACAAGCAAGGAGCTGGATGGGAAGTGGAGCAGCCGGGATTAGAACCGGCGCCCATATGGGATCCCAGCGCATTCAAGGTGAGGACTTTAGCCGCTAGGCCACGCCACCGGGCCCCCACTTACGCTTTTGTTGCATTCTATCCCTCTCTCTCTCTGAGCTCCCTCACATCCATCCTCCTATGTCAACCATCTTGCAAGTCTCCCAGGTATTGTTTTTATCACTTGCCAGACAAGGAACTCTTACAGAAGTTGTGGCAGTGAAACAGGCCATAATCTGATACAAATATGATCTATTGGTGAAGAGGGTGGTGTGATACCACTAGTGTCAAGCAGTAGAGAGTTATTCAACAAAAATACTAATATACTACATTTATACTACTAAAATACTACATTGAACTGAATGCTAGATGAAATAGATAATACCACTTCATCAGCCTAGGACTTGACATAGACAGAAATGTTTTAAATCAGACCATTAAACGGTAACTCTAGGTGAAGGGGTTGTTAAGAATTTTTAGGTATGGGGAGTGACAAGGGATAGTCACAGACTAAGTTCCAATGTTCCATCCATGGTTCATGTGATGACAAATATTTTTACTTTCAATGGATATGGCTGCCCATTCTTTAGACTGCTACTATCAATTGATTTAACTTATGATTTTTTCTCTGTTCAGTTACCAATGGGAATCAAGTTCAATTTGAGGTGACATGCAAAACCTGTATTAGTACTTCATTAATATACTTCTGCAGTGTTAACTTAGTCTCCCCATAATATGTCACTGGAAGTACAATTTGACATTCAAGAAGAGAGAGCAATCTGGTGAAATCAAGGTCAATTATGACAGCCTAACTTCCAGGTACTACACAAGTGGGAAGCCAAGAAATACTCTAAGTATATCCAAGCCAAAGTAGTCCTGGTAGTTCACACCAACCAAAAAGAGTCACAAAATTAGGGAATGCCAATTTTGCAGAAATACCAACTGCTCTACACCTGGGAGCTTCTGTTCCCCTAAGTCAAGCTGACACACAAGTAATCAGATCTGAGTAAGTCTCTTTCATACAGAATGCAGTTGATGAAGGCTATCAAGAAATAGTGCTAGTGGGCTGACATTGCCACATGAGTAGGGTAATATGGACATTGATGAGGATGGAAGCGAACCAGACACCTCTTATTAGGCTACTTACAAAAGTTCCAAACTCTGACTTCTGGTTAAGTTTGCCTATGAATTTGAATTTTAAGTGTTTGTAAACAGATATGGCTTTCCCCATTGTCAGTGCCATTGCAGCCCTGCACACTTCCCTCAATTCCAGAGGAGTGCGGGAAGCTATACGCCTTTCCCACTGTATCTGGATACAAATCTGAGGTATTGCAGAAGCACAGGTAGAGGAGATCTGAAACCAGGTCCAACACCTATTCACAGTGGGGTCACCTGAAGAAACCTGACTTACTTAGCAAGTTTCTACATGGATTACTGTTTACTTGAACAATATTTTTACTCAAGTCAGCTCTGATTATTTAACATATAATGGTAGCACTCCAGGGTCTGGTGAAATGTAGTCAGGCTATGGCTCAGTAATAGTGCACTGAGATTTAACCACTCAAGGTGTTACCTAGATCTGATCAGGCAAATCTCTGCCTCCAGATGTGGGGAACCTAATGTTTATATAAAGTGGACTAGATCTGCTAAGTGAAGTTGGAGTAATGAAGTGGACTGTGGGAAGGCTGGCCCCTGGCTGACCTTGGCCAACTCAGGATCTATCTGTGAGTTTCAGATTTCAGAAGGCACCAAATCCTGAGATTCCAAGACAACAAGAACAAAAATTTGTCTGGAACAGATCGATTTCTGTTTTTTGCTGATACTGGAGCAGAATGCCCTGCAAAACTTTTGCTTGGTATCCTAGCATCCTTCAGGATATAAAACTCAAAGAACAGTGTTTTCATGGCCCTCAGGCTGCAGCGCAAAGTGAACCATGCACAGATAAGACCATTTGCTCACAGCAGCTTTTCAGTGTCTTGGGGAGCAAGCTCAACATGGATACTAGATTCTTGCTACCAGTGATATAGTTGCTGCCCTGTCATGCAGATATTTTTTGTTTCATCAGACCAGATTTAAGAATGGTAAGTGTAAAGGTAAAACTGGGACACTCTAACTGCATTACGTTAGTCTCCTGTAGTCAAGAACCTTGCAGTGAATGTTAATTAGACCGATAATATATAGCAAAAGATTGTTAGATATCTTAAGTAATACAATTATTATTTACAAATTATATGCCAGTAAAATCCAGAGAGAGAATATTTTCCTTTTCATATGTTGTGTAATACATACATTGTATATCTTACTGTATTAATGCTTAATACAGTTGTACAAATATGTTTACATATATGTATATATACTCACATGAGGATATTTCAAAACTGTATAGGAAGATGGAATTCAAAGATGATGCAGGCAGCAAGCATCTCCCATAGCTCTTAAGGTATCTGCTTCCCTCATCAGTATGTCTGGGTTCCATTCCTGCATGTAATCTTGGGAGGCAACAGTGAGGATTTAGGTCATTTGCTTTTTGGGGAGACAGGATTGTGGCCAAGCACGGGCCATTGTGGGCAACTGGGAATTGAACCAGCAAATGAGAGCTGTTTCTGTTACTCTTTGTGTGTCCATGCTTCCCAAATTGAAACAACTGCTTTTGGAAAAAGGCAATGCTCATTTTCCATAAATGCTTGGAAGAATATTCACATAAGCTTATGAGTATGCAATAGAATACTAGCTCAATAAGTTATTCTCTGCTCATCAAAGAATAATCTTTTAGATAGGAACAACCAGGACGCCTTAGAGGTAGAAATTTTACATAAGAGATGTTTGCTTGAAGGAATTTTAGAAACTTAATCAGGTCAATAAAATCATGGTTATGAGATATCTGTGTTCAGTAGAATTAGACTTTTGGGGGGGTTTGGCCACAGGCATGAAAAGCAGGACCAAGGTTCAGGTTATAACAAAAAATGATTAAACTGCACATTAATTACCAATAATTTTCTAATGTGGTATTCCTGATGTAAGGGTATTAAATTTAGTTACCATAATTCTATTGAAGCCTAAATCAGTACCTTGATGCCATCATTTCAGAAGCCATTCAACTACTTGATATTTCTCTGAAGTTACTGCCTTTAAGTTAAAACTTTAGATCACATTTAAATAAATGAACATAATTTAGTGAGTCCAATTTAACATAGACTTTTAACAGGCCTTTGATTTCACTAAGTAGGTATGCTCCCTTCTCTAAAAAATAGGCAAAATGACTCAATTACAGCAATAGGCCATTTTATCATCATGTCAACACTTGAAATCATGAGTTTTGTATTGGATGTGAATGCTACATTTTACCCAGAGAAGGCACTTATATTTATAGTAACACAAATCAACGATAGAAAAAAAGCAATAGGAAAATGTTGTCGATTATTAATTTACATTGAGTGAATCCCGATCCTGTGCAAAGGCCTGCAGTATCACCAGAAGACTAAAAAATGCAAGCCTTACACTTGGTGTCTATAAGATGACATCAACAAAGCACTTTAAAGATCAACTGTCCTTTTCCTCTCTACACCCAAATATCCACCCCTTACCTCTCCTATGCTCACGTTTCCTGGGCTGGTTCAGAGGAATGAGCTGAACCTTTTCAAAATCAGAATTTTACAATGTAACATGACAAATCATGTGATGTCTTAGTCTATACAAATTATTCTTATGTAATCACTTCATAGGGTTAAACTCAGTGCTATTTTGTTGTCTCTCAAGGAATTTAACCATGTTACAGTTTGCTAGGACAGAACCTTGAATATGTCAGTCCTCTAATTTACTTGCTGTTCCACAGTTGCCAGTTGGCATTAACATGATATAACCTCTTCTACCCTACCTCCTTAATTTTGCACTGAAACAAACTAAAATCATTTAATTGTGATTTTTACTAAATTCTACAGAAACATTCACCATACATATTAGGAGAAGCCTCTAAAAATTATGTTCAAATACAGAGATGCATTATCTTTCTTCCCAGAAATGTCTAATGTTTTATTCGATATTTCAATAAAGAAGCTGCTACTAGTTATCTGAGATTCCATCTTTATTGTTTTGCTATTCCATAATTTTTATTATTCCATTATTATTGTTTTATGAGGCATCCATGTGTCTGTTGGCCATTTGTATTTCATTCTTTGGAAAACATTTGTTTATGCCTTTTACCTTTCTCTTAACTGGATTGTTTATTTTGTTTTTGAGTTTCATAAACTACTAGTTTATCCTGGATATTAATCTTTTATCAGATACAGGGTTGGTAAATTTGTCTACCATTGTGTTGGTTGTTCATTTTGTTGCATTTTCTTTGCTATGCTGAGCTTGATGTGATCCTACTTACCTGACACAGAAGCCGGTCTTCAGGCATAGTGGCTTAAACCATAGCTGGCAACGCCTGCAGCCCTTATTGGAGCAACAGTTAGTGTCCCAGCTGCCCTATTTTTTGACCCTACTTAATGTTTATACAACTGGAAAGGCCACAAAAGATGGTCTGTCCTGCCATTCCTGTGGGAGGTTTATATGAAGTTCTGGGATCCTGTTTTCTGTCTGTCAAATTCATGGCCATTAAGGCCATTTTGAGAGTGAACTTGTGAATAGATGAACTTTCTATTCATTTTTCCATGTCCTTCTATCACTTTATCTCAAGATCTCTGTGTCTGGTTCACTGTACAGATGGCCACAAGCACAGATAATCTTATCAAATTAACTTTAGTAAAATTTTTGCTTGGGATAAGCACACTGAAAAAATTCCACTATTAGAAATATGCTGAGTTAAAATGTACATGAATTCCAGTCGTATTCTTTCTTCCTAAAGACCAAACCAGTGAGATCTAGAAAGGCCTCAGGCCTGCCCACAGTCACTTAATGACTGCTGTAAGAGCCAGAAAAGAAAAGACCAAACTCACAGAGCTGAACATCCAGAAGCAGGTGCTGAACATGTTGCACCATGTGGTGATGGATCAGATAGGATAAACTGGATTATCAAAAAACAGCTTTCCGGCCAAATATTAGTGGAATGACTTAATACATGATGTGTATATTATAATAAATACATAAGCCATAGTAAACATAGTTCAGCTATGAGAACCTAAAGGCATATTTGTGACAGTTTTCATAAGAAAAATTTCACTGTTTCTATTTGTAGATTTTACAAGTCTGAATGTGACATAAACAGCATTCATGCCACAGAAGTACTGGAACCTTTCAGAGCAGCATGTTGAATTTTAAGTTAACTTAAAAGTGCATATTTTATTTCTATGCCCCAGGGACTTAGAAGATACTTAAGAAGGTTTTGAAACTAGTGTTCAGGCACCTTAAGTTTAATCAAAGCAAAACTATGAAGCAGAATGAATGAAAAACTTAAAGTGGCTCTTGTTCAAGGACATGATTGAACACACTGAGCTTTTACCACACACACTGTAATGGAAGGTGACTTAACAAGAAGCAATTTAGCCATGACAATTTCCTATTTCCAATTCAACTCGAAATGCTAATGACACATACTGAATAGAAGGATAAAAACACAGTTTGTAATGATGGAGACTTTGAAACTTCAAACATTAGGGCAGAAAATACATATCTTGCCATCATTTTATTCAAACTTGTAACTCCATACTGCTTACATTACAGAATGTCTCCAATATATTATCATACCAATTTAAATAAAAGTAGAGATTATTCCAGCTGGCACCTTAGGGAATTTAACAGGCTGGGAAATTCTACTTGCATAGTTTAACACCTGCCTTGACCTTAAAAAAGGTCTTAGAAATTAACTTTTGATGGAAGGCTATAATGACTGCGTCATATTTTAGTAGGAAAAATTTTTTAAAATTTGAAATTTTAACTGTACAAGAATTGTCAACATGCTGCTCACCACTGATACTGATAAAAGTGTAAAGAAGGTATGCACTTAGGAACGAATACTGCCAATAGGATAAAGATAAGAGGAGAAAGACACAGAAAGGGGCTAAAGAAGAGTAACAGCCTTCAGAAGACTCACCTCCCATTCCACTCATGTTACACCTTGGAAAACTGCTATCCATGAGAAAGTTTAGTTTTCTTC
Organism: Ochotona princeps; assembly: GCF_030435755.1. Taxonomy (NCBI): domain Eukaryota; kingdom Metazoa; phylum Chordata; class Mammalia; order Lagomorpha; family Ochotonidae; genus Ochotona; species Ochotona princeps. The sequence goes on along the minus strand of NC_080834.1, from coordinate 20,259,650 downwards.
ATGGCTTAAATAACCAGATTATTTTCTCGTAAGTCTTATATCTGCTATGAAAATATGAGTGGACAATGATCAGGCCAACTGCTAGCACCCTCAGACTCGGCTTGGTGACAGAGCAACTGAAACTAAAATGGTGCTTATAAAAGCCAGCTGCCCTTCCACATCTTATGTTTACACCTGAATGGCAACCAATCCATGAGCTTGTTTTACTCTTCTCCCAAATGCACAGTTTAATAAAACCAAACAAAGCAACAACAACTGGAAAACCTCTTTTTCATAGGCCCACACAGCCTTCTATTTTTAAGCTCCACTGCACATTTAAAAAATAATAATAAATATTTCAGGCCCAGCATGACAGCCTAGTGGCTAAAGTCCTCAACTTGCAAGTGCCAGGATCCCATATGGATGATGGTTCTAATCCTGGCAGTTCCATTTCCCATCCAGCTCCCTGCTTGTGGCCTGGGAAAGCAGTTGAGGATGGCCCAAAGTTTTGTGTTTCTGCACCTGTGTGGGAGACCCAGATGAAGATCCAGGATCCTGGCTTCAGATCGGCTCAGCTCCAGCCATTGCAGCCACTTGGGGAGTGAATCAATGGACAGAGGATCTTCCTCTCTTTCTCGCCTTCTTTTTGTATATCTGACTTTGCAATAAAAATAAATAAATCTGGGCCCAGCGGCGTGGCTTAGCGGCTAAAGTCCTCACCTTGAATGCGCTGGGATCCCATATGGGCGCCGGTTCTAATCCCGGCTGCTCCACTTCCCTGCCAGCTCCCTGCTTGTGGCCTGGGAAAGCAGTCGAGGACGGCTCAAGGCTTTGGGACCCTGCACCTGCGTGGGAGACCCGGAAGAGGTTCCTGGTTCCCGGCTTCGGATGGGCGCAGCACCGGCCGTTGCATCACTTGGGGAGTGAAACATCGGACGGAAGATCTTCCTCTCTGTCTCTCCTCCTCTCTCTGTATATCTGACTTTGTAATAAAATAAAAATAAATCTTTAATAAATAAATAAATAAATCTTTTAAAAAGTTATAAAACATTTAAATCTTCTTACATATGTTCTCCATATCTGTATCTCCCATGAAAATACAAGATCAAATGGTGTTCTTCAAATGTTGCTCTTCACTACTTGATTCCTAGTGTTTGGCACAATGCTTCCCCCAGGAAATATGAGTAGAATTTTTTGTCTCAAATCCAATAGATCAACACTGAATTTCACACCTTGTTCTCTGTCAAACAGCTGCAAGTTTTTCAACTCACCATATTTCTGGAGTTTCACTGATTGCTATTACATTGACTCAATTCTACTTTAGGAGGACTAACTAGTTTCCAGTTCAAACTGAGAAGTACCAAACTGAGTTTCTCAATTAACAGTGTTATCTTTAGTAGTTAGAGTCTTCCTACTTTCCATTGGTTACTGACAGGTTTGGGTAATTCTTTCCTGTATGCATGTGTGGTGTGTGTGTGTATATATATATATATATATATATATATATATATATATACACACACATATATATATATTATATATACATAAACTATAACTGGAAATTCATAGTACTGGTTAAAATCTGGCTATTATATATGTGTATAGCTTAAGAGGAAAAAGAGAATGGTTTTTGAGAGAAGCAGCATTGTTCATGTCCTGTAGTAGTTTGGGAATTGAAATTTTTTTCCCAATGTTTTATTTCTACATATTCCCAGTACAGTGCATTTAATAATTACATTGCCAGAATTTATAATAAGTTCCAACTAATTCACTTTTTTAGATTAGGAATTATGAAAATGAGAGTAGACAATTATTCTATAATATATTCAAAGTTTTAATAGTCTCATTTTAATCTGTTTAGCATCAAGTTATTCAGTATTATATTAAACTGATGTTTCATTTTTCACATTAAAATGTTAATAATTTTAACATTTAACTCACTGGCTTTTTGCATATATATGCATATGTATTATGTATGATATTGTTTTTTATATAAGATTTATTTTATACATTTGAAAGTCAGAGTTACAGAGAAAGGGGGGGGGGAGAGAGAAAGATGGAGGCATTCCATCCACTAGTTCACTCACCTAAAAGCCAGAATGCGTATGGGCCAGACTGCACACAGAAGCCTGGACATTCATCTGGATCTCCAACATGTGTGTGGGGTCCCAAGAACTTGTGCCATCCTCCACTACTTTCCCTGGTGCAACAGAAGGGCGCTAAACTGCTAAACTCAAAGTAGAGGATCCAGGCCTAATGGATACCAGTGCTGTGTGTGTGTGTGTGTGTGTGTGCATATATATATATATATATATATATAATTATATTACATATGATTCTCAAGGTGTAAGGATTTGCCATTCAGTTTTTGAAATCATTCAGATCTTTAGTTCAAACACCATATATTTTTTTTAAGATTTTATTATTATTGGAAAGCCGGATATACAGAGAGGAGGAGAGACAGAGAGGAAGATCTTCCATCCGATGATTCACTCCCCAAGTGAGCCGCAACGGGCCGGTACGTGCCAATCCGATGCCAGGACCAGGAACCTCTTCCGGGTCTCCCATGCGGGTGCAGGGTCCCAAAGCTTTGGGCCGTCCTCGACTGCTTTCCCAGGCCACAAGCAGGGAGCTGGATGGGAAGTGGAGCTGCCGGGATTAGAACCAGCGCCCATATGGGATCCCGGGGCTTTCAAGGCGAGGACTTTAGCCACTAGGCCACGCCGCCGGACCCAAACACCATATTTTTAAAGAACAGTAATGTTCTTTGGAAGATGCCACATTCTCACTCCCTGCTTTCCAGATTAAGTGGTTATAAAAATTTGCAAAGAAATACCAACTAGGAGCCTTCAGAAATGGAACACAGAGTAGATAGAAATATTGTTAAGAACAGTATATGGGACATGGAATACAGTACTCTAATAGAATCTATAGGAATATAGATTGGATGGAACATCAAGGAACACTTTTTAAGACTCTATTGCCAAGGATTTTTACAGGGTCATAGAGGAGAAGGTTGAAACTAAAATCTGCAATATGCTGCATATGAAAAGATGTATCTTATGTCATTATTATTCTCCACTATGACCATGGGGGAAAAAGTTGAAAAAGTTAACAATTTTGTGAGGAAAGTAAGTCCATGAGGAACAGCTAACTTCCATCCTGACTCACAGCAAGGAATGCATTTAGACGTATCTGAGAACCAGTGAGCATTTCAACCTCAGGCAGAGTTTCAGGATAGCAAACTGAGCAGGGATCTGGATGTACAGCAGGGGTAGTTATTTTTTCCACTTGTTCAGCCATGAAAATGTTTATTTTTAAATGTCCACAGATAATGCATTTCCGAATTTCCTGCACCTTAGGCAAATACATGTTTCACAGTCATAAGTATAGATTGTGAAGCTTAGGTCACTCTAATGAAAACAACTTTCCTAAAGAAGGTCAAAACACTTTTTTTGTAGACTCTAATTGTATTCTGAAATTTAAAAAGGATAATAAAGGAGGAAAAGATGATTTACAACATTGAGTTAAAGTCATTCATTCTAAATTTCAACTCTAAGTTTCAATTCTGTTTCTCAAGGCCTTACAAATAGAAAATGTCGAAATGTATCATATGCAAACAGTAATTTAGAAATATATGAATTTTTTACAGTAAGTCAATTATATCATTAATTAAGTGATATACACTGATGATGTCTTCAGGACTCCTAAAATATGACAAAAACATAGATCATACACTCATTTATCAGGTGTAAAATTGAATCATGTAATTATTTAAACTAAACAGTAGTGTTTTAACATCAGATTTCAGCCAGAGAATGTTTCTGTTAAAAGTGCAAAGTCAATGAAATTCATCTTCATTCCTAATGGCAATCTTTCAAAACGATTTCTTATACATGTATCTGCCTCAGATATCAAAGAGCTGAACTTCTGCTTTTTTATCTATCACCCCAAATTCTCATTCTCACGGATTAAAATCTCTGCATTTCCTATTTTTAACATGTTTAACCACTACTCATCCTAGTGCAGGCGCTTGACTAGCAGGTTAATACAGTAATTGGCATACCACTGTTTCACACAAGAGCTCCTGAATTTGGTTTCCTGTACAACAGAGTTCTGACTCCAGTTAGCTGCTACATCAACTTCAGGAGGAAGAAAACACGACTCAAGTAGTCACATCCCTTGTGTCTGTGTATTTCCTTGCTACCTCTGGGCTTTGGTTCCTAGCTTTAGCCACAGTGCAACCCTGGACACTGCAGGAATTTGAAAGAGTATCATTGAATAGAAACACTCCTTGGCTCTTTTTCTGTTTCTCTTTTTCATTCTCTCACTTCTGTGTGTGTGTCAGTGTGTGCGCGCACGCACACGTGTACGCATCCAAGTTTACATACAGTCATCTTTTGTTTCATATATTCTGGAGTTCCAAACAGTTCAATGTTTTTTTTTAAAGATTTATTTATTTTATTACAAAGTCAGATATACAGAGAGGAGGAGAGACAGAGAGGAAGATCTTCCATCCGATGATTCACTCCCCAAGTGACCCGCAACGGTCGGTGTGCGCCGATCCGAAGCCGGAAACCTGGAACCTCTTCCGGGTCTCCCACGCGGGTGCAGTGTCCCAAGGCATTGGGCCATCCTCGACTGCTTTCCCAGGCCACAAGCAGGGAGCTGGATGGGAAGTGGAGCTGCCGGGATTAGAACTGGCGCCCATATGGGATTCCGGGGCTTTCAAGGCGAGGACTTCAGCCACTAGGCCACGCCGCCGGGCCCAAACAGTTCAATGTTAAACTAACCCCCTCTCATTATGGAGAATACACTGATACACTATATTTAACTTTATTTTTTAAATAAACTTCTCCATTTTCATCTGGATACAAGTGGAATCTTACTTAGCTGTGCATTCTAAATTTTCATCTAAGAATTGGAATGGATATCTGGCAGGAATGGGGTCAGTTCACTAGGAAAGGACAGGAGCCAGTCTGAAAGTTTTATTTTACCAATTGCTCATGGGATTTCTTAACCAGTTTCTATGATCTGGCTCTGCAATTTACCAGGACATTCCTGGACAATAAGTCCTTAAGAGCTTTAGGAGCCAGAACAGGCTATAGTATGTCTTTCTGCAAAACATCATAATAAAAGCCACAAAATATGCTGAGTAATTGCATTTGCTCTAATATTCCTTGACAGTGCTTGTACTTCTTAAGTACTTTGTGTTGGATATTTTTTGCTGTAATAATGCAAATGAACAAACAAAAAATTGTCCTTTTTTGAGTCTGGGCTGGCTAATGGCTGCTTGAATGACACATCCAAATTAATACTATAAACTTTTGATCCAGGCCGTAAGAGGACTGACAACATCTACTTTTGTCTGTTGTTGCTCTAACCATGTGCAATGTTTGACTACTCTGATTGAGCAGCTTGATGCCCTTTCTTCTTCACTCTCACCAAGATGCCAGGCTCTTGTCGCATGAACAGTAACATAGCTGAGTCCAGCTTACAGCTGAAAAGAATTTATCTCTTCCATGGCACATGGAGAAGCATTACCTGTCCAAGTTGTATTTCAAATTTTGACCCACAACATATACATAGTAATATAAATTTATTACTATTAAGCCAGCCAATGTTTGCAGTTTATTACACAGCAATTAATAACCACAAATACAAGAGTGCCTTGTGTCACTTGCAACAGTCTATTAGTGATATTTCTATTGAATTTTTGAATTCATGTATAGGCAAGTATAAGGCTTAGCTATGTGTGTATGTGTGCACATATTTTATATATATGCACAAATAAAAATTTTAAGAATTTTTTCACTTATTTGAAGGTCATAGAGAGAGAAAAAAATCTGGCACCAGCTAGTGCATGCTCCAATGGTTCCAACTGCTGGTGATGGGCAAGGCAGAAATCAGAGGAATAAAAGTATAATGGTACAATTATGAGAAACAAATTTACCAGAATAAGAGACCATGCTGTAAAAAGATATAATAAAAAGGTATTAATTAATTTAAAAAGATTTTGTGATGTAATTCACATATAGCAGCATTTCCCTCTTATCCCTGAGGGGTATGTTCCAAGGCTCACAGTAAGTGCCTGAAACTTTAGAGACTAAAGTCTACAAATTCACATTTCCTATATATATATATATATATATATATATATATATATATATATATATATATATGCTTATTGGAGAAATTTAGTAACTAAATTTGGTATAGTAATGATTAACAATACTAATAATAAAATAGAATAATTCTAACAATATGGCACTCTACTATAATAAAAATTCCATTATCGTGATCTCTCTCAATCTCAGAATATTTGATTCTTCGTTGCCCTATTACAGTATTTTTGGAGCATAGTAGGCCATGTATAACTAAAACAATGAATATAGAGGAACTACTGTACCTTAAAATTTATTATAAAACTCCCTCTAGGCCTTTTACACTTGTATCCCATATGGTTGCTAGTTCTAGCCCAGCTGCCCCACTTCCAATCCAACCCTCTGCTTGTTGTCTGGGAAAGCAATGGAGGAGGCCCACGTCCTTGAACCAATGCACACACGTGGGATACCTGGAAGAAGTTCCTGCCTCCTGGCTTTAGATCAGCTCACATCTGGTTATTGTGGCCATTTGAGAATTGAAGCAGTGGATAGAAGATCTTCCTATTTCTGTCTCTCCTTTGCTCTGTAATTTTGGCTTTGAAAAACATATCTATATATTCTTACTATTAACTAGTAACTTAGAATATTTTAATCATCCAAGAGAAAACTTGGAATTAATACTAGCTTATAATAAGAAAACTGAAGGACTTTATTCAGAAAAATGACAACTTAGGAAAACCATATATATGAAAACATATCGGGAAACAAATAAAGGAACTGATAAGCAGAGGAGGGGCCAAATATATGTGTATGTAAAAAGCAGTTAGTGTGACAGGCCTGAAGAATGCTGATTAAACTTCCTTGCTTCAAACATGTCCCTGTGCTTGCAACTGGAAGCTTGACTGGCACACATTTACTGTCCACTCTAATAGAAAGCTTTCTCTAAATTAATTAAAGTGAATTACAGTGTGTAAACTATATAATGAATTATTTTGGCATTTTGTTTCCTTCTACACACCTTGAAATTTCATATGGGATGGTCCAAAGACATCTTATAACCAGTTCTCAATGAAAGCCTTGGCTGAATCTATAGATTCCAAAAACTGAGTCTATAATGAGCCATCCATAAGATAAAAAGACACACCAAGAACACGATATGATTAAATATGCACATCATTCCATCGTTGAAATAAATAAATTTGCATGTGTGTGCAGTCAGTCACTTAATAAGCACTTTCTAAATCCCACCATGAGATGCATATTATGCTGAGTGCTCTATAGCTCTAACAAAAACCTACTTTATTTCAATACAAACTTGGAGTACATACTTGCCTTCTAGACATATCTGTATATACTTCCTTTATGGAGAGTGCCTTAGCCTATGAATAATAGGACAGTGACAAATGAGGATGCAAAGCCCAGGATCACAAGAGTGTTATATATGATATTTTAAAATTATATTCCTGATTATAATGGGATGAAATGATCACAGGAACATATTTATTCCTAAGCAATACGTCTTTAACAATTATGTGTACATCATGTATGAATTTCTTCACATAAATGAAAAGAATCATATGTATTAAAAGCAATGAAGGCCAAAGTAGTGTTTATAAAATGTTAACCAATCACCAAATACAAATGACCTAGGATATCCTGCATCTGAGATGTTCATCTACATGGGTTGAAAAGGACAAGTAATTATGGGCTAACACAGTCATATATCCAGTAAATATGCATTAAAAGGGTCCTTCTTGTCTCCTTCTAACACCTCCAAAATGCCACACAGTTCCAGAGGTCAATTCATAGGCTTTATCCCTTCACTATTGGTGATGCCTATAATTTCAACATCAGGAATAAAGTTATATAGGCCCTTTATTAATGGATAGACATGACTTCTTTCCATTTCAGAGCACCACACAAACTCTTTTCTCTAAAATATTCTCCAATATAATTTTATAGTTATCCTGCAATAAGTATTCATTTAGGATTAGGTCAATATAATTTTCTTTATCTTCTGTTTATGGTTTGGAAAATTCTTTGAGTTTCACCCAAAGTTCCATATATTGGGATCTTGCCCCCCCCACAATATTTTATGTTGATGGTTAGTTGATTAATATTAAACATGAACTGATTATAAAAGTTTGGTCAGATTATGATATTTAGCAGGTAGTTCCAGTGGTGGGAGAACTAAGTCCGTGGGACAAGTTTTTTGAAGGGAGTTCTTAGAAGAGGGTTTGTTGTAAAATCTGGGTTGTGCCTAGCTGCTCTCTTCCTGGTTGCTGACTCCCATGAGATTCTCCCTCTTCCTGTGTTTCTGTATGCACAATCTGCATTGGGCGACAAATCTCTCGTCCATAGGTGATCATCTGATACAATCTCAGCATAACCATTATTATTAGTTGGTTGGCAAGTAATATAAGTATGTTTCATCCTGTGGTTCTCTCACATGGATAACAAACTTGCCAGGAATAAGTCTCCCTTTTCTCTCTGGGATGAGTTGAGTGAAAGGAAGCTGAATATGAAAATTTTATTGTTGTCATTATTGTGGAATATAGCCGCTATGTGCAAATAATGTAAAGGCAAGAGAAAGTTTCTCGTAGCACAGATTCCAATCTGTGAGACTTGCTTATCTTCTCTGAGCTACTTCTTCACCCCGTCCAACTTCATTAGTCACAATATTTCCATTTGGAATAAAGTTGCATTGAACTGCTGCCAATAACAAAACTCAGTAATTAAGGAATACTCAAAGGTTGAGGTATTCAGAAACTACACTTATATACATTCCATACAGTTTTCTAATTTAATGAATTATATCAACTGTCTCCTTGGCTGCTCCTTATATTATCCATAGAAATTATGAAAAAATTAAAGTAATGGAATAGAAAACCTGTAACCTCACGAAGCCCAGAAGTGAGCGGAAGTGATCAATAACCACCCTTGAACACAGAAATAAAACAAAATGTTAGGGAGGAGTGAAACAACACAGATTTGTACATCATTCAACAAAATACGTAAGTAGTACTGGGATTTGATCTAATTAGAAAGTTATGGTACTGTGAGATATATTTTCTGAATATAATATCTGCTATCAATTATGATTTCCTTAAAATAAAACTTCATTCTGAAAAAGCAAGACCAGTATTTCTGCAGGAGGCTTTTTTAAAAACAAATCAAACCAAACCAAACCTAACCGAAAACGATTTTTTTTAGTAGTGAAGTCAACTGATTTTTACCTCTGTGCCAGAAGCTTCTAACCTTAGCAACACACAATGAACACATCACTGCTAAACAGCAATTGTTGTTCTACACATTCTTCAGCATTTAATAGTAATACATTGGATTACTGATGAGCTTTCACAAGAAATCTTAATGAAGATAATTTAAATATTAAAAGTGTAAGCTTGAGTATATTAGCAATCTCAGGGATGTTCTGCTCTTTTTTATCTCAAAGTTATTTCAACTTGGTATCTGAGTTTTACAGAATAGAATTATAAAATCTGTTTTGTTTATACGGAAAGTATAGAGCAAACTGAGCCATCTCTCCATGTTATATGTACAATTTCCGAAAAGGAAAAAAAAAGCTATGTTTCTTGAATCACTTCTCAGAATTCTCACATTCAATTTTTTGAAGTCTACATGACTCCTGAAATGTATCTATGGAAGGCAACAACAACGTAAGAGAATCCTACTCTGGGTTGTGTCTTCCAGGAGCCACTATTTCCCACCCGGGTGATCTGCACAGAGTAGTAGCCATCAGCAATGCAGTCCTGGCGTGTGGGACACTGATGTACACACTGACATGAGTGTGACATTCAAGCCTCACTTCCCTGGCCATTGCAAAAAGCCCCTTCTGCAGAGTGAACTTGGCTGTTGCAACTATCACAACCATAGGCTTGAAGTGAAGAGAGAGAGAATCCTTACAAGACAAATGTATGCCTACTTGTACATGAAACAACTGTGAGCATGTTTTCCACTTAGTGAATAGTAGACTTGACACTTAAAAATGAAAGTATTCAGAAATGTTAAATAAACCTGCATATATTATGAACAATAAAAATATTTTCTTATAATGATTATATGTAGCTAAGTAATTCTAATCTGTAACTCTACTACAATTTTGCCTTATGTGCTTCTTAAAATCATGAAGTAAAGCATACCAATATATTATAAAATTTGAAATTATGATAGGTTATTTACCCTTCTGCCCTCTACTATTTCCTTTTGTATACTGATTTACTAACTTAAGAATTTGTAGGTATAGGAATACAATAAATTTGTCTCAAATAGCTTACATAATGTGTCTGAATCATTTAGTAAAATGGTAAACAAGGAACATTGAACTAAAAATGAAAAGGACAGAAGTGATTCTGATCAACTCATAATTGTTAAAATCAACATCAACTTGATGCTTCTTCTCCAGAGAAAGCCTAAACAGCATCAGACAGCAGAACTATCCCATAATACACTGCACTGATACCGAACCATTGCAGTGCATGTAAATGAGAAACTTCACGAGGAATTGAGAAAGGATCAAAATTGCCACTTCCTGTTAAAAAATCAATGTGTGTGCAAGTGCTCACAGGCACAGGAGCAGTGGCAGTAGCAACAGTGACAGGACAGAGAGCTGACCAGGGAACATGACACAGGATAATCAGAGGTTTTGACTGACAACAGGGTATTTTACCTATAATTTAAGAAAATTACATTGATGAGGACCTGCATGAATTTTAAAATGAAAAATATTTCTGGAGGTTCTTTTGTTCACATGTAAAATAACAGCACTTACCTTTTAATTTTCAAACTCATCAAATAAAGCATTACTGCTACAATTGCTCTGACATCCTCACTTGCCTCATAATGCAAATACCTTCTCTATTGAAAAGCTATTCTTGGCTTTTCTTTGCCTGTTTTTAGCTCTAGTTTCTGCATTCAGAGGATGAGCAACTTCCTGTTTTCCATTTGCGGTGAGAAAGCTCATTGAAATTACTTCAGATCTCTGTAGTTAAAGTGCCATCTTGTGCCAAAAGGAAGCATCTCAATTCAAATTTTAAAAAAGTAAAAATTATCCACATATAAATACACACGCATTATGGAGACATCAATTGAATAGGAAATATGTTTAACTATAAGCACAGCAATAAAATTGACAGTTTACATGTGTCTGTTTTAGTGTGCTACCAACAGATGTACAACTTTACCTCAGTACCTTAAGTCGCAGTTCTCCAAGCAGGCTACTGCGTTCAGCCTTTTGTTGTGACGGCACTATTGGTATAAAATGCACGCTGCAGACCCTGTGCTCTCACAGCAATAAAGACTGTTTAAGACTTAAGGACTAGTTCTTTCAGGAACCAGGGCATCTCCCATTCTCTCTAATAAACCTGTACTGCCTGCACCAATCATGCTACTTGGAACGGATCCATTCTATTTCCAGAATTTAAATGGCAGCAATACTCAAACATCGCACCCAGGAGGGCAGTCCAATGCCAGCACACACCTCGCTGCCAGTGCACAGTCAGCAGTGGCAGCAACTGTGTACAGCAAACCAAACAGGTCCACGCTTTGGCTGACAGCTTCCGAAAGCCTTCTCATGAAACCGGTAAGAGGATTCTGACATCTGTCATGTTGCTAATGCAGTCATGCTAACAGTTTATACACGGGAGTTCTCACTCACATGTCTTTGTAACCACTGAAATCAATATGCTGTGCATGCATAAACATTTTTTGAATAAAGAATCTGTATCATGTTAAAGCATAACAATACACCTGATGAAATTACCTCAAAGAAAGCCGATCACATGGAATATGAAAACATAACTCTCACATAGACTGGTTTATGGCAAAGTAAAATCAAACAGAATCGCAGGGGAGCCTGAGTTTAGGATCAGTGCATGTGGGAAATATTCTTTGATGATTAAAAGCTGACTGGTGTCCAACCACAAAGCTGAAGTGTACTCAAGAGATTGGTTAAATTATTCGTGTCTACCCTAAAAAAGATCACAGAGATCAGCAAATCTGTGAATGCTTTCTTTTCAATTTTTTTACCATCTAAACTTGGAGAAAGTTTTTCTTTTTCTTTCTTTCTTTTTTTTTTTTTTTTTTGTAGCACAGTACTGGGAAGAAACATACAAAGTAACCACTTAAAAACAAACATACTGTTATATATGGAATCTATGTGGAAGAAAATAATTAACTATATATAAGTAATTTCAAATAATGTTATTGCCAAATGAAAAGTTAAAAAATCAAAAAAAAAAAAAAAACCAAACATACTCACATTTTGGGGGGTCAAATCAGTTGCTAAGCAGCCTGAGTTTACATCTAATTAGACCCTTTGTACTAAAAGTTGTCTGACGGCATTGTAATACTATTGAGGATTAGCCCTAGCATTATTCCCTTCAAATTAATGATATCTAATTTTACCCATTGGGCTAAATATTTATCAGATAGTTTTTGCTAATTACCTATATTGAGTTATGTGTTCACCATTCCACAAAGTGTTAAAAATCCACTTATCCAATCCTTACAACAGATTAGAATGCTAAAGCACATTTGGTAAAGCTAAATATCTAGTTTGTGTTGTGCAAGAAAAATAGCTTTAATTATAATTTTTACTATTGCTAAAACCATATTTTTCACACAGTTTTCAAGAATCAGGTAATAAAAATTGTTTGTATTCTTTATTTCATATTTAAAAAATATTACTTTAGTTAAAAGCATTGCCGCATATCAATAAGCAGAATATTTTCATAAATGTGCACTTACAAAAAACAAATTGCAGCAGTTTTTGTTCAACTTCCATTTAACAACGAAAAGAAATATTGTGTTAGATTTCCTTGTCAACAGCTCAGGCTCCCATCCCAAATGTTGATAGAGTCATGCTCACTAGGACTCCAGGTATTGCCTCATCTCCGGGGACTTTCCATGGGGTTTTGTTGCTTTCTCTACCATTGTCCGACAACCACACCAGACCCCGCCCAGAAGGGCACTGCTGAGGATACCCAGGATTACAGAGGCAGCGCCCACTTGATACAGGAGTGTGAAGCCTGTGCTTCCATAATCTCTCTGTTCCTTTCCTTCCCTATGTTTCTGCTAGTTCACTCTTCAGAGGGGTGCAGCTGCAGCTGCCTGGTTCTGAAAGAGGAACCCACAGTTTCCAACAGGTCTACTGGGCTATCTTTCACTGCCTTCCCAGGCACATCAACAGCTAGCTGGATGGGAAGTGGAACAGCCAAAACTGAAATAGGGCTCACATGGTTGCCGGCACTGCGGGAGGTGGATTTATCCTCTTTGCCACAACACTGACCACTTTCTCTTTTCTAGTCATGAACCTGTGGGTCTGGAGATTGGAAGAACATTGTCTCACAACTAAAGCAGCCATAGTCTGTTAGTCTTTAGAAGAAAACTCTGATTTATAAATAAAGGCAGAGTGTGTTCATTCAATAGATATTTGCCCTTCAATAGACTACATAACTGTGGGTTGAGCGGGAGCCTGAAGGTGATAGCAAGTTTACATTTCTATTTCACATGAGGTTTGTAATGTCTCTGACAAAGTCTAGCGGAAGTTGATTATTTCACAGGATAAAATTCAGGTATCTTTATAACAAATAGTCAAGTCTTTCCTTATTTTCTATTCCCTGATTATACTTTAGGTTTGTCTATTGCATCTCTACTTCTGACACTTGTGGGAGCGGTCAGTGAAGATATTTACATCTACAGAATTATGAAACACTTTGACAATATAATTATTTTGTGGTAGCCATATTTACTTATTAGTATAAGAGAAAAAAACTCTCTCATTCCTGCTCTTGCTCTCACAATCTCTACCTTCTCTAGACTAGTACCACATTCAAATACAGCTCTGTTGAAACTTTACCAGGTAGGGGGAAGGGCATTTGAGACAAGTGACTTCATTTCTATTCAGAAAGATTGGAAATACAACTTACTGAAAATTCTAAGTATGCTTGGGATCATAGAAACAGAGAAATGAAAGCTATTCCCAACATGTCCATATTACACGATATTATTGATTGGTTTTGAATCCTCCTTCACCCTGACCCCAAATATTGCAGGGAGAGAGTGGCTGCCCTTCTGAAACGTCTAACAGAAAAAGATGAAAACACATAGCAATGCACTTGAAAATGAGAGAAAAGATGTGCTTGTCTCATGTTGCCTGTCTTGCCTCTGGAAATGATTCTGTCAAGGAAAGTGGCAACTTACCCAAATAATGTCAACTACATCTGCCTTTCTCCTTGTCCCAGTTAAGCTATCATGATCAAATAAAATGGCATAAAGCGAATCTAAACAAAACCCTGCAAAAGAAGGGCTTGTGCATTATACAGGAGTGTTATGTATGCTTGGTGTTTCACTAAGTAGTTTTGGGTTTTTGGCCCGATCCATTAGAGGTGTGGCTGATGTTGCCCCAATAGAGGGAAGGCCATTAAAGATCTGTGGTGTACTTATCACTTCCTTTTGTGGAACTATTGGGATGTTTACTATGTAATTTGCACCCAGCTAAACAGTGAAGATAAAAAGAAAACTTGGCACCATTTCCACTTTCACCTAGCTTACAGTGCTGGACAGATAATGTTCTCAAACTCCAACAATTCACCTAATTTGGAAAATGTTTCCTCACTGGGGTTGGCACTGAGGTACATCAGGCAAAAGCTGATGGGATCCCTTGTGGACTCTGGTTTGAATCCTGGCTGTTCTACTTCTGATCCAGCTCCCTGCTAGTGTGTGGGAGAGAAGCACAAAATTGCCCAGGGGGTGAGCTCCAGCAGCCCTGAGGAAAACTGAGATGAAGCTCATGGTGCCTGGGAGCCCAGTCATTGTTGCCATCTAGGCAGTAAGTCAATGAAAAGAAGACCTCTCTCTCTCTCTCTCTCTCTCTTTCTCTCTCTCTCTCTCTCTCTTTCTTTCTGTGTAACTCTGCCTTTAAAACAAATAAACTATTTTTACATTGTTTCCTCACTGCACCTTCCATTAGACTTCATGTAGGAGGGACTCATAATGAGTCTTTATTGATCTTACATTTAAGAAATGTGATCTTATCATCATGCAGGTTTATGGTTTTGTTGTCTACTCCTTTCTAGAGCCCTCCAAATGGCAAATCACCTCTTCGCCACTTTCTTTACGTCATGCTCTAGAATATCTGATCAGCAATACAAGTTACATGGAGGCTCCTGAAATTGTTATAGTGCGATCCATATCCAGCTCAGTATTAGAAGTAAGTTTCATTTATAATGATTTCTTCAATTGAACTCAGAATAGCCAGTAAATACTTCTTTCTGTTACTTTAGGTTGAGTAGGCTTCACAGAAACTCATTAAGAGCCATTTTTGATTATGATGATGATGATAATGATGATGATGATGATTTGATTCATTTCCAAGGCAATAGCTACTGCTCTCACCTCAAAAATCTACTTCAATTATTGCAGTTTGAAAAAGAGTTTTAAAGCTAGCACCAATACCCATCAGAGTGTGAGCAATGTCTCCCCCAAAAAATCATGGAAAAGCTATACAATGATAAAATTACATTTCCAAATTGATTCGCACCAGAATATATATACCCACTTCATTGCATGTTTCCATTAAATGATCTCAGATGGTCTATACATTAAAGTCAATGGTTTTCTTTTTTAAAACAGATCTCAGCAATGAAGTTTTGTGGAAAAAAAAGATTTCAAAAATCGAGTTTTTTTTATTTTTGTTTTTGTTTAGTTATTTGAAAGACCGACAAAGAAAATCTTCCACAGGCTACATCATTCTCTAAGTATCCGTAACAGCCATGAGTGGTCTAGATTGGAGCTAGGAGCACAGGTGCATCCTGAACAAAGTTCCTGAAGAAAGTTGAAAAAAAAATCAACTCTACTTTAGATAGTTGTACTGGCAAAACAACGAGCATGATTTGCGTTAATCAGGTACATATTTTGATTTCTAGTGTTAACATAATTATCATAGCTTTAAGCTAAAATAGATACTCTTTGTTAACAGTAGTTATCACATTGTAGCAAATATTTCTCTCTTTTTTAAAGATTTATTTTATTTTTTATTAGAAAGGCAGAGAGAAGTAGAGAGGAGGAAAGACAGAGAGGAAGATCTCCTGTCCCCTGATTCCCTTCTAAATGGCCGCAATGGCTAAAGCTGAGCCAATCTGAAGCCAGGATCCAGGAGCTTCTTCTGGGTCTCCCATGTGGGTGCAGGATCCCAAGGCTTTGATCCGTCCTTGACTGTTTTCCCAGGCCACAAGCAGGGAGATGGAGGGGAAGCAGAGTTGCTGGTATTAGAACTATGGCCATATGGGATCCCAGCACATGCAAGGCAAGGACTTTAGCTGCTAGGCTATCAGCCGGGCCCTGTAATAAATATTTTTTAAAAAAAAATTTCCTAAGGAAAAATATTAAGAATGTGTGACAATAATAAATACTTATGCAGTCTATCTTTTTTTTTTTTTTTTTTTGGTTTTCTGATAAGTTAGCTTTCTTCTGGAAATAATGTCAGGGTAAAAGCTGAGATTGATTCAAGTATGATATGGCAGATAAAATTTGTCCAACCTTATCTTATGGTTTTCTTGGAAGTTTACTTAATCAGCTTTCATGCGTAAGTGTACTTCATAATGTCCCAATTACCATACAAAATTTTACTTTACTTATAGAATATGGGGGGGTAAACAAATAAGATACTTTCTGAGTTATTTGGGAAAAGCTTACATTGCTCACCCCTGGGCTCAAATTATCTAAATTAATAGCAAGAATATGGAATGATGAATTGTAGTAGCATTATCTGTGGTTATCACTTACAGTTATTGTGAGCACTGTATCGCTTCAAAATATCTATCCACCTTTGTCCTAATTTCCATGTATGCTCAAGTGCCATAGAATTGAAATGAGTAATCTATGCAAAAGGGGAAGAAAAACTAGAGGAAAATGTTCTATAAAAAGTGCTGTTGGAGCCTGGTACTGGCACAAAGATAGAGAGGAAGATCAATGGAGCAGAATAGAAACACCAGAAGGGAACCTACACAGATGCAGCCAAATAATCTTTGACAAAAAGACAAACGACAATCCAGGCAAATGGGAAGGTCTTTTCCATAAATGCTGTTGGGACAACTGGTTGATAGCCTGCAGAAACCAAAAGATAGACCCACATCTCTCACCATACACTAAGATCAAATCTAAATGGATAACAGATCTAAACCTACATCCAGAAACCTTCAAACTTTGGAAGAAAATGTTGGAAATACTCTGCAAAATCTAGAGGTACGTCCCGACTTCCTAAAAACGACACCAAAGGCAATAGCAATCAAGACCAGAATAAACAAATGGGACCTCATCAAACTAAGAAGCTTCTGTACAGCAAGGGACATAATCAACAAAGTAAAAAAAGCAACCCACAGAATGGGAGAAGATCTTCGCGCACTACGTAGGTGATAGAGGGCTAATCTACAGAATATACAAAGAGCTACAAAACAACCAAAATGTCAAAACAAACAAGCCACTCAAGAAATGGGCACGGGAAATGGGCAGACTCTTCACAAAGGAACAAACCCAAATGGCAAATAAACATATGAAAAAATGCTCAAGTTCCCTGGCAATAAGGGAAATCCAAATTAAAACATCAATGAGGTACCACCTGACACCAGTAAGACTGGCCCACATGAATAAAAGCACCAACAACACTTGCTGGCAAGGTTGCGGGGAAAAGGGAACCCTACTCCACTGCTGGTGGGGCTGCAGGCTGGTACAGCCTCTATGGAAATCAGTATGGAGAACACTCAAACAACTCAAAATCAACATACCGTATGATCCAGCAATAGCATTCCTAGGAATATATCCAGAACACTTGTTTTATGAGAAACCAACATGCACTCCTACATTCATAGCAGCACAATCAGTAATTGCAAAAACATGGAAGCAGCCAAAATGCCCATCAGCAGAGCATTGGATAAGAAAGCTATGGTTCATCTACTCCATGGAATACTACTCAGCTATTAAAAAAAACAAAATGCAGTTCTTTGTGGCCAAATGGGCCAAACTAAAAACCATAATGCTAAGGGAAATCAGCCAATCCCAAAAGGTCAAATACCACATGTTTGCCTTAATTTAAGATGATATGATGCTATGTATAACATGTTATGTTATGTATATTATATGTTGTGCATAAACTAAAATTGAAATGTCAATGAGGTGGTCACAGAAGGTGGTTAAGAACTCGCATTTATTTTTAACATATTGGTTACTCATTACTATGTCAATTAATTCCATAATGATGTAAATTTTTGCTGATGGTATGTTGGAGCTTTTAATTGACTGGGATGATACTCTACTGGCTCTGTCTTCAAACCAGAGAGGGTCTCCCTAAGAAGCCGTTGAACTTGACTGGACAATAAGATGCTGGACTCTATGTTTGGTATATGCTTGCAATGAGGGAATCTCAACTGAACTTGAACTATGGTTATGCAACAAGGTGGAGGAATCCACCATGGTGGGAGGGTTTGGGGAGGGGTGGGGAGAATCCCAGTACCTATGAAACTGTGTCACATAATACAATGTAATTAATGAATAAAAAAAATTATTATCATGAGGAAAAAAAGTGCTGTTGGGAACTTCAGCAAAATGGTATGTTCATAAAAGCAACGTTGTGCAACTATTCATAGGAATAAATCCCTAGCATTATTTTTGGTAAAGAACAAGAAAGCAAAAACAGGACAAACACTTCTCAGATGTAATGAAGATGTAAATATAGCTGTCTTTCTGAGTGATCCGCTTACGTTCAGAGAACAGATATGGGTGTCTCATGAACAGCCATAAGTCCACCATGTTGTTATTGAAGAAAGAAAGAAAGGAAAAGAAAAAGATGAAAGGAAAGAAGGAAGGAAGGAAGGAAGGAAGGAAAGATCTGGCAAAGAAGCTGAAAGATAAGACATAATTTTTCATAATTTTAACAGAAGTGCCAGTAGACTCTTTCAGTCCAGAACGACATACCCAGGAAGAATTGTCTTGTATATCTAGAAAAAAACGACATTTCATTTATCTAAAATTTTTTTCTAAATTGTCACTCTTCTGTAATAGCAAAAACAAACAAAACCAAACAATAATTTAGAACATATTGATGAATGTTAAATACAACTGTGTGTCTTAGCATTAAAAGTGTCTGAATGAGTGAGGTTTGATGCATATTGCAGAAGTTATGGAAGTAAAGTACTAGTGAATAAATGGTCAATGAGAAAAACTTCTCCTTGAAGAGTAGTAAAACTGATCACTCTTGAATACATCTGTAAGCTTAGGAAGTTTAATATTGCTATACAAAATTAATTCTCATAGTTTTCTGAAGTCAATTTTCTAAAGCTTGTTCTCACATTTAAATATTTAATATTCTGTTTTCACAAGAGATTTTTAGAAGGATGCCTGTTGTTCAAAATTTTTGGTTTTGAGAAAGATAATCTGTTATTGATCCAAAGTACCTATTTTTAAAATTTTTATGTCTGCATTTGAAGGTTCATCCTTATTCAAAACATCCCTGATCTTTATTTATGGAAAAACCACTCCAATTTTTGTGTCCTCAAGTAGTCCTTAAAGTTCTTTTGAAATAAAAAATAATGATATCATCCATTTTCTTGGAATAATTATCTGTGATACGTTTCTTCCCTTTTCTAATTTTGTTGAATGAAGCCCCCTCAGTTCTCTCCATGAAGCAGAGTGACAGATTGACAGGTGTTGTCAGCAAAAAGTCTGATGGCTGAGATACGTGGGTTCAGTAACGCATAAAGGAGAAGCAACGCTGCAGTGTGTGCAGCTTGGGGAAGCCTTTGGCAAGCCCTCTTTGAAAGATCTGAAAACTCTGAGGATTCTAATTGAGGCAACAGACACTTAGAGTCTCCGCAGTTGCATTGGAAACATTCAGCTCTGATGCCTAGTGGCATATTATTATCTAGAAACAGTGATGCATATCACATCGAGCCCCAAATGTAGTTAGGAAGTGACAAAAAATGTCTACCTTGAAGGTCTGTTCTCTCTCGTTTTCTTTACAACTTTGCAACTGTGCTGTGAGCACCATCTCAGCAGCACGCATCTCCAGCCCACTGCGCATCGTTACACCCTGGGCAAGACTTCCTCCCCTCATCTTCCCACCACCATGGAGTTTTCTTAGGAAAACATTGTGTGTTACATTTTCACTTTCTACAGACCTTGACTCTTGCAGGTAGCTGAACAGAAACTGACCACTTCTGTAATAAGCAACCTCTTCAATTAGTTACACTGTCACCATTGATCTTACATGTCCTTTTTTCGTGATGTTAATCATAAACTGCCATTCACGTATTGCCAGGTGCTTGGCAAAGCACTCAATGAAAATTTTCAACCATCTGTCCAGTCTTAGAAGTGAATTGGCATTACTTTTCATGGAAAACATGTTATCTTTAGATATTCATTTGTAAACAAAAGAATGACTCTGACTCCACTGGGGAGTTGCCTGATGGCAGGAGGGATTAAGTACTACAGTCTTTGTGAACCCTGAGATTGAGGGCTAGTGCCATTTAGCTTCAGGCCACGAACCCTTCAGTGTATTTATTTAGGATGGCAAAGGCTAATTGCTAACAAAGTTAGAACTCTCCTTTGTATCAACTACATATTTACTAGCAATAGAACACAGTCTATTCTGCAAATGAAAATCTGTATTGCAAATGCTTAAAGGGATAACTAATGAGGCCATTTGACTAATTATTGTGCCGAGAGAAACTGCCTAGGAGCCAATATGCACTTTGAAATCAAGCATTTTCAGTAAGTGCATCAAGGAAGTTGGAACTAAACTAGCAGCAAGAACTTCTGAAATCAGTGTATTTGTATTGATGCAGAAATACATGGCGGCACACAGAAAATATCTGCAGGCTCTTTAGAAGGCATTATCCACAGGCAAATTAAACAAGGAATGAATAGTACCCAAGGAGAATATTCTAATTAGACTCCCCCAAACTGAAATACTTCTGAGAATGAAAGACGTCACTCATAGCAACTGCACTGGAAACACCAGTTTTAAGAAAAACTGAAGTGATTCTGTGTCACATAAGGAATAAATTGCAAATATTTTCACAACACTGTTCTAGGCCACCATTTATTTTTTTAATCACATCATTCTTTCACAAACTTGGTTTGTGAACGTATACTGGCCCAAATAAGTTAGCTGATCATGCTCTTCTGAAAGACGTTTACTGAAACTACAGTGCTTGACTTGAATGTCTTCCTGAAAATCAACCTGTTAAAGACAACTTTCTAATTCAAATTAACTTCTATCTTTTGCTGAAAGTAACAAGGAGTCCTCAAGTTGTTCCACAATATGGAGTGGAACAAAGTCACCCCTCAGTTGCTGTTTGTGCACTGTGGTTTTTAAATAGACAGTAAATCCAAATTCCTTTCACTGCTACAATTCAACTATCTCCATATTATCTGGCCTAAATTCTGAAGGAAACACATTTGACAGGCTTAGCAAATAATCGTCCTTTCTAGAAATGTTTTTCCAACCATATTACTCATAAAATGGTCAAACTTGACTCCGGGAAGCAAAATTCGATGAAGAAATCCAATCAAAGCAAAAATTATCATTGCTATCAGTGAGCATCCTAATTTGAAAATGGCATGACACAGCAAGCAGACAGAGGATATGAGGAAGTTTCAAATTCAAGCTATTTGTGAAGACTTCCCAGACAATTCCACAGGAAATCATGCTTTCTCCACTGAGCATCCTTCCCCTTGAACATTTTGCTTCTTATCATTTAGCTACGTTGCAACGCAGTCTTTTGAGTTTTCCCTCAACGGTGTAAACTGCTAAAAGGATATGACCATGTCCTGAATTCATCTTGTATTGTTCACAGTGCATATTGAGATATTCTACAATTATTTATAATGTTGACGTGACAATTTAATAAACTAAAATAGTTCAACATAAAGTTGGAAATGGTAATACAAATAAGAGAAGTCAACAGCTCTTTCATTCAAATACACTGAAAAGTAAGTCATTTTTCAGCTCCTCTTTCTTTCCTTCCTTGCTTCAATTATTATGCGAATCAAAGATACAGAAAGAGAGGATAAAAACTGTGCACAGCATGCTCACAGGGTCACCACAAAGTTATGCTGACAAAAAAATCACATATTCTTAGCCTATACTAAATTAATGTTAGGGGAAATAATTTCAATAACAAGATTTCACCAGAATTAACAGTGCTGGCCGACTCCATCATAAAGGTATTAACTTGAGTAACACATTAAGGAAATACAGGTAGGTAATGAGCAGAAACAAATGACAAGACACAGTTTTTTATCAATCTTTACAGTATTTTGAATACAAGATAGTAAAATTTATTTTATGTAATGGTATGGCTTAAAGATATAAGAGCCGTAACTTAAGAGAAAACATCACAGAAATGAATCCTTGCCATCATAGCTGAAAATTTAAGAAATCCCGAACAGAAAAGTTGAGTTGTTTATACGAAGGCATAAAGAAAAGCAATTCAAGTGAGGTTTAATCTGACTCTTCAGAGTTATCATAAGGATTAACATGGAATTCAATTGGCAACATATCACAAGCTACATTTTCCTTTAGAGATATGCAATTATTCTTGCCACTTCCTGGCATTGCTGTATTTGGTTTTGATCCTCACAAACAAAATAGAGCCAAACTTTTTTCCCAGCTAGGCTATGACAGAGTCTAAACTTTACTTGCTTCACGTATAAAAGATTTGAACATTTCAGAGACTGAACATCCTCCCATGTAATGGGATCTCTTTACTTGTTATCCTTCAGTTCATAACAAACATTTTGTGATATTTGTCAAACCTGTTTCCTCTCAACCACAAGTACCATTTGGTAACTTCAGAACAACATTAATTTGTACATATTCCTACTAGGAAACTAAATCTTCGAACCAAAGAAATGGCAGAAATCACTCTGTACAAAGCATTTAAAAAAAGTAGAACAGAGAAAAGGGACAGTTCACCATGGAAAATCCACAGTAAGATATTTTCATACTAAAAATGACAACATTCAGAAAAATGTGCATTATGGTTAAATATGAAATGTGTAGGTGATATAAACATTTATGGTGAGACAGCGAATTAAGACACCCACATCCAATTATCAGTGCAACTGTTTTGTGGTCTGGCTACTCTATGCTTCCAGTGTTACTTCCTGCTAATACCCTAGGAGGCAACAGAGAATTGTTCAAGTACTTGGGTTCCAGTTACCCACATGCTGGGCCTGGTAGGAGTTCCTGGCTCCTGGCTTCAGTATGGTCCAGTCCTGGCTGTTGCAGGTATTGGGGAGACATTCGGCAACCAGAACATTTCCCACTGTCTCCCACTCTCTCTCTATCACTGTGTCGTTAAAATAAACACATCTTAAAACGTGTGTAAGTGGTGTTACATAGTTATGCAAATATCATATATAAGCTGATAAATTTTATCTAGTAATCATATGTATAAGCCTGAATTACGTAACTAAAGTGCTGTGAAGATTTTTCTTTTAAGAATGGTTAAGAATTCCAACCACGGAAACTTTGTTGTATTAAATGTCTCATTCATAATAAAAAATGTGTGATTAATTTTCTTATGAACATATCTGAGCAGGGGGTAGAAGAAGCGCTTATATAAGTTCGATAAATGCAGAAAAATGCTTTTTCTTTACGATGCATTGCAGCTATTGTTCAGCAGTTTGCACAAAAATAAAATGTTGACCCATGTAAAACAGTCAAGGTCAGTGAATATTGGTCATACAAGTTAAAGTTCCCCACAGGCCACTCAACTTTCTGTAAGATGATTATTTTCTTTCTTCTGTGAAGTAATATCATTACAGAGGGGACACAGCTTCTGTTTAAATCTTTCATTCCACTATTTAGCTTCTATTTAATGCATTTCTTTAAGGACAGCACACAGAGAAGGAAAACTAGTAGTTTAAACATTAAGTCCTTTATATAAAATATATAAAGCTCTTTATATAAAATATGTAGTTCTCTATACAACATATAAAGGACCCATGTTTAAACTACATAGTTTTGTGTTGCTACAAATGTGTGATGATTTTATTCTTTCCATAAATTTTAAACATATTTTTCAAATTAAGAAGATCTCAACAAATGAACTCCACATGAGGTAGATTTACACATTTCAAGATCTGACTTGCACTTAATATTTATCAATATACAATAACTAGATTTCATATTTTTCAAATTAGCAGTTGTTAAGCTTAGTGAAATGTTACAGCTTAAGCTTCAGTTACCATGAAGTTATTGTGCCAGAAGTTGAGCCAGCCTCATGGTGCTGTGGTGTAAGTCACTGCCTTCATCACCAGATCCCAGGTGAGAACACCCATCTAAGTCCACCTTGCTCTGCTTCTTATCCAACACTCTACTAATGTGTCTAAGAAAGTACCAGGAGATGAACCAAGTGCTTGGACCACTCTGCCCATGTTGGAAATCCTAATGGAGTACAGGAATCATGATTTCAGCCTGACCCAACACTAACCATCATGGCCACTGGTGGAGCGAACCAATGATGGAAGATCTCTCTCTCTCCCTCCAACTCTCTTCCACTCTTCCTTCCAAATAGTGAAAATCTTTAAAAGACAATAATAATTTTAAAAAGCCAAGCTCT
Source organism: Ochotona princeps (assembly GCF_030435755.1). Lineage (NCBI taxonomy): Eukaryota > Metazoa > Chordata > Mammalia > Lagomorpha > Ochotonidae > Ochotona > Ochotona princeps. The sequence goes on along the minus strand of NC_080834.1, from coordinate 20,234,926 downwards.
TTAAAAACAGTATTTTTTCTCTGTCCCATTCTTTTTACTAAGTATTGAATACAAATAGCCTGGCACAGAATATGTCTCAAGTAAATATTTGCCAATGACTGAATGAATACTTGCTGGTTTCAGACATTGAAACTATACTACATAAAGATCCCAAACTGATTTTACTGTTTAGTCAAAATAACAAAGGTCTACTTCCATAAAATGAGCCACACACTTCAAATGTTGCACTTGACTAATAATATTCCTGTGGCCATGTGATTATTTGTTTATTTATTTATTTTAGTTTAAATAATTAATTTGAAAGGCCGAGCCAAAAGAGAGAATCTTCCATCTGCTGACTCACTCCTCTCAAATAGCTACAACATTTGGGGCTGGACCAGGCAGAAGAATGGTGTCTAGAACTCCAATTGGTGCTCAAATGGGATGCTGACACCACAAGCAGCAGCTTAACTTGCTATTTTAAAAGTTGTACTGCAGCTATTGCTTAAAATACGAGCAGAAAATTATAAGTGACTGATAACTGAACAAATTCCCTTGTGGCTCATACATGTTTTTCTCCCATATCACTGTGTCCCATGCTAACCCCAAGCAAACGATCTTAGGCCTGAAACACTCTTTTCCATCGCTCTTGCTTAAATTCAAATAGCTCAAATTATGATTGCTAATCTGCAGAACAACTATCTCCTTATCCTTACTAGACCTAAATCCTAAAACTGCATTAACTTTTCTTTCTCCTGCTGAGACCTATGAAACGGCCAAATTAGACATTCTCGCTTTTGTTGTGCCTTCATGCCTGGTCTGTTCCAATAAAGATTTGTGTTCCTTGTACTTGATTTTCCTGCACAACAGGCTCTTGTGGTATTCAGTTTTTGTCTTCTCCACTTAACAACGGAGGTGCAAAGATGATGGTTGCTAAAACCATACACATTTCAATATAAATTAACTGATGTTTCAGTTAAGAACATCATGGGGCTTGCATTCACCTAATCCTTAAGATTATTGATTGAAGATGCTTACATCTCATATTGAGGTTTTCAGCCTTTACACAATGCTCTAGGTCTTGACTCCAGCTTCCTGATAATGCAGGTCCTAAAAGGCAGCAGTGATGACTAAAACAATTGGTCCTGCCACCTGTTAGATCTGGGTTGATCTCCGGCTTCCTTTCTTTGACCTTTGTGCCATCCCAGACATTGTGGTAACCCAGAGAATGAAGGAGCAGACGTAAGTGCCCTCCCTTTTTCTCTCTCTTCCTTTATTTCTCTTCCTTTCCTTCTTGTTGAAATAAATTTAATGGAAAAGCTATTTTTTATCTGAAAGATAATTACAAAGAGAAATGGAGAGACAGAGATCATCCGTTCGCTGGTTCACTCCCCAACTGGCTGTAATGGCCAGAGACGGGCCAGACTTAGCAAGCAGCCAGGAATTTAATCATGAGCTCTCACCTGAGTGCAGGAGCCCAAGAAATAGGACCATTTTTTGTTGTCTTCTCAGGAGCAGCCAGGAATCAAACAGCATTCTAAGGGGATACTAGTACTGCAAGGGATGGTTTAACTTTAAGTAATACAGGAACCCTAAATGAATACTTTTAGAAAGGACAGTGAATCACATATGACTTCATGCCAATAAACACGGAAAAATTGTTGTAACCAAAATGGTATAGCAAATATTTGTGATAAATATTTTAAAAAGAATGTTCCTTGTCAGTGTCAGAAACAAAGCAAAGAAAAAGCACAGCAAATGATTCACCAGAAAACTGAAGGCCAGTACAAAGGAATGATGTCTTCAAAGCTTAGGGGAAAATAAAGCTAACCAGAATCCCATATTGAAATAAATTAGCAAACACAAAAATCCCCAAACTTTTACAAAGTCAAGAGAAAATGTACTAGGCAGGTACTTTCATTTCAGCATTACTAAGGAGACAGATTTCAGATGAAAGAAATTTGATTTCAGTTTAAGGGTGAAACAGAATAAAACAGAAAGATGCCCAAACAAGTTTGCAAATTAAAAGCATTTTTTTTCAAACAAAGCAGAATAACAACCACAATGGTAATAGCAATGGCTAATGATGGACATTGCAACATGAACATTAGCAGTGCTCTTACTTCTTTCTTAGAAAATAATGTCTATTTGATCAAAAGTAATTTAGCCAATGATAGTATCTAGGGCACAAATTCTCTACACATGATTTTCTATCTAAAGTATTTTATCCTATATGTGGATGCTGATGGCAGAAATTTAACTGTATCTATAAAGAAATAATCATATATCTATATTAGAATTGACAATATTCAAATATTTTATAAGAACAACAAGAAAAAAACCTGAAAATTGCTCTTTGTTTTGGTACAGTCAACCAACAAGTTAAAAAAATAAATAAAACAATGAAATCTAAACCAAACACCTAAATAGGACGATACACATTCAGGGAGCATCACTAAATACAGTTTTGAACTTGGGCTAATTACTGTGAAACCTTATGGTTTTGTCTGTAACAAAGAGATTAAGATGTTCACCGATGGGTCAACAGACTTGTGGAAAGCCATATATACACCAGTGAAACCATGAGAAGAAATTTTCTAACACCAAAATGATATATAAACACACAAAAATCACTAAGATGCGACACCAGTCTTAGGACATACTGACCTAAGCTTTCCTCATCCATTAGGCTTTTCTCAAATGAAGTTACTTTTCCAGAAATAAATACTTTGATGAGCTGAATTATCTTGAATCTTGCATGGATTCAGCACTGGGGAAGCTGTAACTTACCGGTATAGCACAGAGTCAAGATGTGCCGAAGTCTGCATGAGGTGCAAGGGCGAGAGCAGTCCATTCACATCTCACAAGAGAAATGGAAATCGAGCTCCTTGGAGCCAGGTTCGATAGAAAGATTTCAGAAGGCCAAGCTTTATGACTCGCCAAGAGACAAGGGTCCACAGGAGGCAGTCTGTATGGGGTACCTACAGCAAAGATATTAGATACCGAGAACATTTAGACAACGTTCAGAGGAAGACAAAATGAAGATTCTTAACAGAATCCAGCATTCCTGCCCTCACTGAGTCTCTTCAACACTGAAACACAGTGTGACAGTGTCTACCACTGCCTTTTCCATCTGGAGAGCAGCACCACCTCTGTGAACTAGTATTAATTCTCTCCTGCTTACCTCTCATACAGATTTTTGCTTCTGTGGACTTAAACCTATGACAAAAAAAGACAGAAGCATCAAAGCAAAATTGATAGAGAAAAAGCAAGAATCTCAAAATTAACTTATGTTTATCAGGACATAATATTGCATTTGTTGGCTATTTTTTCAATTCCACAGTCTTGATAACCACACTCCAAAGTGAATTATATGTACAGATAGCAGAGTCTGGAAGCTTAAAATGTTATCCAACAACATTTTTACATCAATGTTTTGTTAAACAGAAGGGGAAAAAAATTAAGCATCAGGCCATGAATTTGAGTTTATTTAATAACAAAGTAGGGCACAGAAAGGTTTCTTCTAAAATAGTCAATTCAACCCATAATGAAGCATTTTAAAAGGAAAACATAGTACCATGTTAAAGAAACAGGAAGAGGATAGGAGCCCGTGTGGGCAGGACAGGGTGTTGTATCGGCCTCCTATATGGGTGCCAGTTTGGGCCCCAGTTGCTTGGCTTCAGATCCAGCACCTTGCAGCCGGGATGGCTCAAGTTCTTGGGCCCTGCATCCACGTGGGAAATGCAAAAAATTCCTGGCTTCAGATGGGCTCATCTTCAAGGCCATTTGGGAAGTAATTTCTTATTCTGTCTCTCCTTCTCTTTCTGAAAAATCTGCCTTTCAAGTAGAAATGAAATAAATACTTTAAAAAAATAGCAAGTTCCCTTTCCCAGGATATTAGCTTCTTAAGTGTAATTTCCCTAAGGGGTGATATACCAGAAAGCACTCTGATTAGCACAGAAGGATCAGAACATTTGTATATTGCATCCATTTGTACCTATATCACTACTTGAACTATTTATCTTGTCCTCAATTATGTATTTATTTTTAATTATTTTCATGTGCAAAATTCCCATTTAACTAATTTTATTCCACTTAGTATTGTTTGAAAACTATGTATAGAGTTTAGCTGATGTCTACTTCAATAGAAAATATTTTAGATTATGCCTGTTTCTTATATGTACAGCATGTTTCAATTCAGAGTAGTCACATTTAAAATACTCGATAGCGACAAGTGGTCAGTGATTAGTTTTACTAGACGATATAATTATGAGTATGTAACTGTAAAGGAAAAACTGATAGAAATCTTCAATTAAATGCATAAAAATGTTCGAAACAGTAGACATTAACATCTTTCCGGGGTAAGGTGCTTTGCCACCAGATAAAATGCAATTAGCCACAGACATCCCTAATTACTGTGCCTGGGACCCAGCTCTTCACTTCAACCTCCTGATCGTGCGCACTAGCACTCAGCAGTGCGATATTTCAGCAGTGGTCTCCTTATGATCCCTATGGAAGACCCGGGCGGCATTCCTAATTCCTGGCTTTGCCCTATCCCATCCCAGCCCCAGTGTCTGGGGCGTTAGCCAGCTCGCTCTTTCTCTCTGTCTCTCCTCCATCTCATAAACAGACATGTAAATAAACGTTTTCAAGACCACGATAGCATTCAAGTCCGATTTAGCTACATAGCTCTAGAATAAGAGTTACAACCCAACTAGATGAAAGCTCACATGCCTTAATGTGTTTCTAATCATTCTTTTCGAGAATCAGGACCAGTAGAATTCGATAACAATTATTTAACAGATTTCTAGAAAATTGGATTCATGTCATTTAAAAATATTCACTTAATAAATTATATTCCCATATTTACTAGGTTTCCCTTATTGAAATAAATTTGTTACTGTATGGAGGGGAGGCATGTTTAACCATAATTATATTTAATAAAAAATCACTGATTTCTCACTTACATACCGCATACATCCTTTCTTTAAATCAAATTCAAAAATAATCTTCACAAAGAATTCGCCCTTTTTAAAACGACTTACAGCTAATTGCTCTTGTGCCATGTGTTTCGAAGCTGTTAATCATTTGAGGTAAAGCCTTTACAGCGGCCTGACTCTGCGCTCATCCAACTCGCTCCCAACTTTCCCCACCTTGCACTAGATGCCCCGCCCCCTCAGGTTCCTCAGACCAGACGCCCCGCCCCCTCCTGCTCCTCAGACAGACGCCCTGTCCCCCTCCTGCTCCTCAGAGCAGACGCCCTGTCCCCTCACCTGCTCCTCAGAGCAGACGCCCTGTCCCCTCACCTGCTCCTCAGACAGACGCCCTGTCCCCCTCCTGCTCCTCAGAGCAGACGCCCTGTCCCCTCACCTGCTCCTCAGACAGACGCCCTGTCCCCTCAGGTTCCTCAGACCAGACGCCCTGTCCCCTCACCTGCTCCTCATACAGACGCCCTGTCCCCTCAGGTTCCTCAGACCAGACGCCCTGTCCCCTCACCTGCTCCTCAAACAGACGCTCCGCCCCCTCAGGTTCCTCAGAGCAGACGCCCCGCCCCTTCCTGCTCCTCAGACCAGACGCCCCGCCCCCTTCCTGCTCCTCAGCCCAGACGCCCTGCCCCCTTCCTGCTCCTCAGCCCAGACGCCCCGCCCCCTTCCTGCTCCTCAGACCAGAGGCCCCGCCCCCTTCCTGCTCCTCAGCCCAGACGCCCCGCCCCCTTCCTGCTCCTCAGACTAGACGCCCCGCCCCCTTCCTGCTCCTCAGACCAGACGCCCCGCCCCCTTCCTGCTCCTCAGACTAGACGCCCCGCCCCCTTCCTGCTCCTCAGACTAGACGCTCTGCCCCTTCTAGTTCCTCAGACTGCACAGTCTGCCCCGCGCTGCTCCCCAGAGGAGACACCACGACCCTCCAGTGCGCCTCAGAGACGCCCTGCCCCGCGCCTCTGCTCTGGCTAGACGGCCTGCCCGCTCCTCTCAGGCCAGACAGGCTCCTCAGAGGAAACACTGCGACCGGCCGCTGCTGCTCAGCTGAGACGCCCTGCGCACGCGCTGCTCCGCAGAGCTGGTAGGGATTCCACTGCTTGGGTTTCCCAGGTCGCATTTTCCGGTCCTTACTGAATAGCCTCATTCCAGTGAATTTGAGTTGTCCATTGTGTTTAAAATTGCAATGTCACTTCGCATTACCTCACAAACCTCTTTTCTATTTTATTTTTCTCCAGTCTGTGTCCAGGTGTTTGTGCCAAATAAGATAAGTTTACTTCCATGCAAACAAGTTTGGAATTACTTTGCATAGGTTTTCGTAATTTATGCTTTCCACAAATTTTTGAAGACTTCTCGCTTGAACATATGTTGCTATTTATTTTTTTCAATTCTCATGCTAATCTGATGTTATAACAAAAAGATCAAATGCAGTTCATGGACATAATTCTAGGAATATATACTTTCCTTCTTCCCTCAAGCTCTTCCTCTCTTCCGTTTTCCTTTTTTCTTCAGGTTTGAGTTAACGTTTTCAGTGTACTCAGAGTATTTTTTAAATGTTCATCCATTTGAAAGGCACAGTTAGAGAGGGAGGAACGAAGAAAGGGCTTCCATCTGCTGGGTCACAACCCTAATGGCCACAGCGTTCAGGGCTCAGCGGGGCCGCCTGGAGCGCAGAGCTGGGAGCTGCTTTCAGGGCTCAGCCACAGGTCCAGGGGCAAAGCTCTCGCCTCATCCTTGACTGGTTTCCCTGCTGCGTTTCAGCTTCTACTCAGAGTCTTACAATGGATACATTTTGTTTATTGTTGTTTCCACAGCTGAAGAATGTCAATTCTGGGGATGACACTTTGGCACAAGGGGTTATGTTGCCACGTAAAACTACTGGAGTCACATATGGCAACATCTGTTGCAGTCCTTAAGCTCTTGCCATTCACATGAGAGACCTGGGTGGTGTTCTGGGGGCCTCACTTCAGCCTGGCCCAGTCCTGCTCTTGTGGCCACTGGGGAGTGATTCAGTAGATCAATCTCTCTCTCTCTCTCTCTCTCTCTCTCTCTCTGAATCTATTTATCCCTCTCCCTGTCATTATCCCTTTCCAGTAATATGTTGTAAATAACATGATTGGAGTAAATATTTGGGCTAGCAGTTCAGATACTTCCTAGAATGTCCTCAACTTAAAGTGCCTGGGATTGATATTCTATCTACACCTCCTGACTCCAGGTTCCTGCTAGTGTAGACACAGGTTCAAGTAAGTCAAGTCTTTACCATAAAGGGCACCTAGATTGAGTTTCTGGTTCCCAACTTGAGCCTGATGCAAACCTGGCTTTTGTTTGCATGTGTGGAGTGAACCAGTGGCCAGAAGTGCTGTCTCTCTCTGTATCTCTGTATCTGTGTTTCTGAAATATTCATAATAATGATCATAAGTATCATCATCATAATAAAAATGTATTCCCAATATTATATACTCACAGAAAAGTGTATGTAGGTACTTTATACATATAATATATGTATGATAGTATATATATTATACAGATATATGGTTTTCTGACTATAAACTATTCATTTTATACTACAAAAATATTTACATGCTATTTGTGGTACTAGTTACAGAAACAACAGTAAATAAATAAACAGTGAAATGTGATTATCATTAAGATATGCAGCATCTTAATCTTTTTAAAACTTTGCTGGTGGGTGACAGTGATGATTTTTTAAAATAAGGTTAGCATATTGTGCTTGTTTACAGCTACAGGAGAGAGAGATAAAAAAAATCAAACATATCAAAATAACTTTAAACTGGCTTTTTAGGGAGTTCTGGACCTAAATTTTGTGCTTTCATCCAAATTTTTGTAAAGAAAATGTTAATAAAACAACAACAAAAAAAACTCAACAGGAGTTTTGTTGTCAGCAGAAACTCTCAAAAGATGTTTTCTTTCATTTTCAACAAGCAGTCGTTCCTATTTTTGACAATTGAACATAATCATTATTATACCACTGTCTTTCAAGATACCTTTGAAGTTTTAGGGAAATGTGTAATCCTACCAGCTAAGTTGTATACATATTCATTCCTAAATATTCTCAATGAATGGTATAATAAAATAGTTTTAAAAATAGAAAAACGGTAAAATAGGAAATCATCAGATATAAAATTGAGTTAAATATTCACTAATTGATTGATTAGATGTATGTTTATTTTATAACCTGAGGAGTTATATATTTTGAATGAACTATAGAGCAGGTTTTACATAGAAATGTACCATAACAAATAAAGAACATAACCACCTAGTAATGAGCTATAACTGTTAAGAATATAATATGTTGTAGGCACAATGCAAACTCCTTTCCAAAAACTCTGAAACTTTTTTGTCCAGTGAGATGTCCCAGTGTCTAAATCCTCAATTGATACACGTTGGGATCTCCTATGGGTGCCAGTTTAAGTCCCGGCTGTTCCACCTCCCATCTAGTTCCATGCTTGTGGCCTGGGAAAACAGTAGAGGATGGCCCAAAGCCTCGTACCCATGTGGGAGACCCAAAAGAAGCACATGGCTCCTGACTTCGGATCAGATTGGCTCACCTTTGACCCTTATGGCCTTGAGGAGTGAATCAGCTGATCTCTCTTTCTCTCCTGTTTGTAGATCTGCCTTTCCAACAAAAACATAACCAAACCTTTACATTTTTAAATTGAGTTTTACAAACACAAACTTTAATTTTCTGCAATTTTCTTGATTTTATTAAATGGGGGTCTCATATTTTCAAGAACTTTCCCTTACTTGATAAGATCCATCTCTGACACAAGGAGAAATGATCACTGGGAATGATTACACCTAACTAATCCTTACTATCTACAGAAAAATATTCTTGTGGGTTTGACTAAGGTAAGGACTCTGCTAGAACTGTTCACTTCAGATTATGTAGAAAGGTTAAATTCAAATACTTGTGCCTTTATGGAAGAGACAGAAAGATGCAGGCAAAAGAAAGAAAAACACAAAGATTAAGAAAAACATGGGCTTAGGCAATGAAATGATGATAATGAAAGTCAGGATTTTGTATCTATTTGTGGAGAACTGTCTTACTAATAGATATATTGTAATGACACACAAAGACTCACAGGTTTTCCAGAATGTCATACCAGCAGAAATATGGTCAGCTTCATTGAAAGGGACTGTGGCATAGGTCAGGTTTTTTTTAAGTTATTATTATTATTTAATTGAAAGAGTTAGAGGCAGAGGAGGAGAGACAGAAAAATAATAAGAAAAAGAGACTGAGGTATTCTATCCTCTGGTTCAACTCCCAAATGGCTACATGTTTAGAGTTGGGTCATGCCAAATCCCTGAGCAGGGAGCTTCTTTCAGGTCGCCAACATGGGTGTATTGGCCTAAGTTTTGGGCCATCTTTCATTACTTTCCCAGGCAGTAGATATACTTGTATTACTTTCCCAGAAGTGGAGCAGTCCTCACTCAACCCAAAACTCATATCACAAATAGAGGCTCAATCTGCTGCTTTACAATGCTGGCCTCAAGTATTAGACCAAAATTAAGGATAACTCAGAATTCCATATTTCATACATAGGAAATAGCTTAATAAACTATTAATCTAAAACAAAGAACTGTGCTTCAAGTAATGAAGAATACATTCAAGGCAGAGCTATGCATTCCATCAGCCTTGTGTGATGCCCAAATTTTTTAAATAAAGAACTGAATAATGAGCTCATGATGGTAATCTAAAATCCTTGGAAGAATTATTTAAAATTTTCAAAATTTTCCAAAACTTTTGATACCACTGACCTCTTTCTTATATATTATTATTTGGAAATGAAATCATCTGAACTGTATAATAGAGACTAGCATAACAAAAAGTGGAAATACATTTCTATATGCATCTCTACTCCTGAATAAAAGATGGACTCCCAATGAAACTGTTAAATATATCTTGACAATAGTATGCTGAACATCCTACCGTTATCTACCCCTATAATGTCATGCTACACTTAAATAGAAGAATGATGGACTTGTTAGTTGATAAAGAATATGGGTTTTGTTGTTTGCTCACATTCCTGTATAAAAGTATGAGTCAAATGTTTCTCAAGTGAGAGTTGGAAATTACATGTGTTTTGGTCCTACTTCTGTAAAGCAACCTTACCTGTGACGTTAGGAATGCTAAGTGCTAATGTGCTCACAGTCTAGGCGCCTTTCGATTCTGCAGGCTGCACACGTCAAAGTCTCCCGCTGTTCTGGGTACTGTACAGGTAGGCATGTGCTGTTGTAAGTGCATTCTTGACCATTACTCACCAACTCTTCTGCAAGCATGGTTTATGAGGAAAGGTAAGACAAAAGCTTTGTATGCCCAATTGATTGTGCACCCAAATCTGCTTCGCACAGTTTTTTTGTCCTTTCAGTTTTCCCAGACACATTATCACATTATGCTGTCGATCACCCATGTTAGGATTTGCAGGGTATTTGTTATACGTTTTAAAGCGTGATCAACCCTCATTGTTCTGTGCTGGCAAAAATTAGTGGGGCCATCTTGTTTTCTCACTTACTTGCTGCAATGTGTTCATTACTTCAAGAGTTCTACATCTATCTTCAAAGATTCCTCCCAATTCTAAACAAATAATTTGCATTTTTATGTATTTGTTATTTATAATAGACATTAGGTGGCTTCAAAATATACGATGTTATCTTCTCTGTACTAATGTCTTTTGTCTAGTTCTGTATGGATTGATCTAGATGCTACTATAAATCCCCTTTTACGACACTTTCTTTGCAGTCACTCTGTTGATATGTTGCTAGATGCTTGTATTTCTCAGTTTAAACCTGGGATGTGGAGAATATTTATTTCTCTTATTTAAAGCTAAATGCCAGTTTTCATATGTAAAAAATGAAAATATTAATTCAAAAAGAATCATCCACCTAATACCAATGGATATCTCAGTTTAAGATTTTCTGTCATAAAGATGAATAGAATTTTGCCATTTATATTTTAATCAAGTACATGCACAACTGAATTGAATTTGGATGTACTATCCATATCTGTGGGGGGAAATCCTTTTGTTATTAACAGTGATCTGCACTGTATTGCCTTATAGCTTTGAGTTAAGCAATTCAGACATACAAATTTTTGGAGAGCACATTAAAAATCATTATTTACTGTGCCAGCCCAGTGATGCAGCAGTCTAACCCTCCACCCTTAGGTGCTGGCAAACTATATAGGTATCAATCTGTGACCTGGCTACTGCACTTCCAATTCAACTCCCTGCTTATTGCCTTGGGAAGCACTGGAAGATGACCCAACTTTAGCTGCTGCATCCATGAGAAGACCTGGCTCCTAGCTTTGTACTGAGCTGCCTTGGCTGTTGCAACCATTTGATGAATGAACCTGTGGATGGGAGATCTCTCTCTTTCTCTTCCTCATCCTCTAAAACCTGCCTTTCAAATAAAAGTAAACATACCCTTTAAAAATCAATATTTAATCAGAATGAGCTTGGTTCAACTTTCGTATTCTTCATATTTCTAGATATAGTACTATAAGCTCTCAGGTTCAGGACAATAAAAAGTATAGGAAAAATATAAAGAAAGTTATTCAGAAACAGAACTAGTGAAATTCTTTTCTAGCATCTGTCCTTTTAAAACAGACGAAGCTAATTCACAGTGTCACGACCACTTACAAGAGTTGAAAACTCAACTGTTCATATGACAGTTTCTATACCTTTTAAATAAATGGTGATATCAAAATTTAAGTCATGGAATTAGAAACAAAAAATGCTATTAAGCAAGTAAAATAGTACTTTATAGATAGCATTTGACACACAACTGCTATGGTTATCAGTTTTAAACAGACAGTATGTTATTAACTAAAGAAATATGCTAAAAAATTCTGATTCCTAACTAATGAAGTGATAATATTCCTTATATTTTGGCAATGATCACAAGAACCTGAAAAAAGAATAAACCTTTAGTTCATTAAATAAAACCAATGGCAAATATAAAAATAAAAACAAAGAAGGTACAGTTCAAAATTCTTTGTTTCTGTGTTCTGTGAGACCACTGTTTTACTTTGAAGCAAGAATCTATGTTAATCAGACCTAAAGAATTATCAGTATAAAATAGTAGTTGTAATTTCAACCACTTCTAAAAGTGTTAGCTCAATTTGCAGTTGTGTTTTCAATTAATAAAAACATTGATAAAATATTATTAATGCCAACCAATTAGACTCAACTTCCCAAATTAAGGACACTATAATGAGGATTTTATAAACTACTGGCAATATACAAAGAATTGATATAAACTACTCATGATGGGAAAGTTATTGTGCCATGAAAATTTTGGTTTAAATCTTGGCTCTTCTGCTTCTGATCTAGCTTCCGGCTAAGGTACCTGTTGATCATGCCCTTGGGTCCTTGCCACCACATGTGGGAGACCTAGAACAGAGTTCCAGGCTTCTGAATGTTTTGAGGAGTGAACCAGTGTGTGGAAGATATTTCTCTGTTTCTCCCCATGTGTCATTTTCTATTAAGAAAACAGAGTCAGTGAATTTCATAGGAACAGTTCTAAGATGACCATACTTCCCTCTCTTCTTCTCCCCCTTTCTTGGTCCTTCTCCTTTCTTTCTGACTTTCAAATAAATGAATTTCAAAAACCATCTTCCATGCTGGAACTTTAACCTCTGAAGTAAAATATTAAGGCATTGAAAGTATGTTTTTATATTTTTAAACTCTTTATATTTTGTCCACAAAGCTTTCAAACTCTTTCCTCATAATTTTTGTAAGTGCCATTTTTTATTTTTAGACATATTTAGACTTAACAGCATTTCATTTTTAAAAATTATAAACAAGTTGAGCTTCAGTTGTACTTATATTATGTGATGTGCTGTGTATTGGTTACTTGAGAATATGCAGCAAGCTTAATGTAAATATTTCAGTAATTAGCACTGCCTTAGAAACTCTGACATATTCAATAAAATATAAATTGTGTTAGCTGATAAAAAAGCTAAAAACACATATAATAAAGTACAATTTCTTACATAAAAATAAAGTTCCCAAGAAAAATGATATTGGCTTCACTGAAAATGTAAAGGAAGTAGTAATAATGAAATTGCATTCGTAATTTAATATTAACCTTAACATTAAGTTACATTGTGAAATATTTTTGTGTACCTGCTAGGTTATGGAGCTATAGATTATATAGAGGTATGCCAAACTCTAGATTACATTTTTGCTTGAATAATTTCATTTCAATGGGCCAAGTTTCTAATTTATATAAAGTAGATTTAGGTATACCTTAATACTTCATCATTTAATACTGACTTGTTGAATATATACTATTAAAGAATAAAAAATCCCCTTGCATCAGCAATCAATAACTTAAAAATGAAGGTCACCTGTATTTTAAATTGTGAAATACCATTAAAGACATTGTATCTTCCTCTTGGATCAAGGAAACAACCCAGAGCTGGGAGCAGAAGCTCTGGGACTAAGCCTTGGATGTGATCAATAGTCATTGGAAGGCTCATTCAGTATCACCGTCTTAACTCTCTCATTTACGAGACTGAAATGAACACAAAATTAAATTGAAAAAAGTAATTATCAGCCGTATATTTGTTGTTACAAATATCCAGCTACATATAAGTGATAGTCTGACTGATTTTTTTAGTTCAAATTTAGTTCTAATGTGACCTTTTGGTAGCCCATTTAAGTTCATTCAATTTACAAAGTATATGGAAAATAAGAACTGATGCAGAATGCTTTGTGGAGTATGAGAAAGCAGAGCAGTCCAGAGCGAGATGGAACCAAAAAGTAAATGTAGACACTGGAGGAAACTCTGGCCAAGAGAAAACACGCTTGGACTTCTTGCTTACACATCCTACTCTCCAGCCACTAAAACAAGCACTGGTGAGCGACCTGGCCAGGTAACCTAGCAAGCATCAGGGAGGTTTTGTGTGACACAGTGATATCTCTGGGCTGTCCTTTCTCAGATAATTTATTTTATTTAGAGAATTTTGAAACAGAAGCAATGCTATATAAATCAGTGTGTATTTTAACTAAAACTGTTCCTCTAAACTTGAAAATTATTTGCATTAAATTTATGAAAGTTCAATGAGAAAGAAGGAGAGACATGGGAGAAGGGAGAGGTTGAGGGGGTGGGGAAGAGTGAGAGGTATTTCAAGGCAAAAGCAGTCAATGCCCACCAAGTCTCTGCTCCCACATCTGCGTTCCAGCGCTAATCTCCAGACCTCAGCTGAATGAAATGGCAGAATTTGCGTTTGTAGCCATTTCTGTGCCAATCCACTGAACACTAATGCTCTTGCTACAGCTGATGGTTGAGACCTTGGGAAAGAACTTGGGAAAACCTAGTTTCCGCTTTGTAGAAAGAGGTAGAAAATGTTAAGGCTACCACATTAAATTTAAAGCAAAAGAGATATTACGATAATAGCTTCGACTAAAGAATAAGGAGATGCTAGTGCATATGATTGTGTCATTATGAATAGTTGCTACCATCAGAATTGAATGACTTGAAAGTCTCTTTAATTGTAGGCATTCAACTAGCAGATTCAAAATCATTCATCAAATATGTTTATGACTGATGAAGTCTTCCTATCCTTTGCTCTATGCTATGCCTAAACTTAACCATCTCTAGGCTTATAATGATCAAAACAAACAGGTCTTAGTTTATATTATGATGAGAGGTGGGAAAGAAACCTGTTTGCAGTCAGTAAAGAAAATGACTTTTCCCCTCTTTAAATCTGTGACAAATTCAAAACAACTAATTAAAACAAAAAAGATCATCTCATGTTATTTCCTGAAGTTATAAGTTTTTGAATTAATATCTAGTAATGTAATTCGCACCAGAATGCTGACTTTAATTTTGGTTTCATGGATTGTGAGTTATGAATATTTGTACAAGAAATAATTTACTTAACTCAGTATGCAGTGCTGTCAGAATGTTACGTAAGCTGATAAAAATATATCTTGGCATCACTGAAGCAACAGCAGCCAATGGAGCAATTGCTTTTGAAAATTGGAGTGCGGCTAGTGATCCAGGGAGAGCACTGGTATTTTCATGCTCCTGTAGAACGGGTCTTCATTTCCTCTAAAATTATCTGGATACTCCTAGTCAATTTCACACAGTCCACCGTGCTGCATATGGTTGCCTCTGTCAGGCAGCCCACATGTTTTGTAATAGAAACTTTCTATAATAAGCTAAGTAGATTTTATCCATCAAAAATCTGTCATACAGTAGGGGAAGATGCAACACTCAGAGTAGGATGAGGAAGGTATTCCATCCAATGTACTGCTACACTGAAGAAGAAAAAAAAAGTAGGTTATGATTTAGCTTTTTTCTCAGTAATACACAGCGGCAAAATCAGCAGGGAGTGTATGTCTGCCTGAGCACAGCTACTGTGACAGACACAGATCCTGCAGGCTGGTTTCTTTCTAATTGTTCTGTCATTCAAAACGTGTGCTAAGATTAAGAAAGGGAAAAGGATGATATTTGAGTATGGGTAAGTCAGAGATAAAAAGTGAAAGCAACCCTATTCCCTAGTTGACTGTTTTCTACATTCCTGTCTTTGTGTCTATGAATTTCAATATTGTGTTAAGTACAACTATGTTGTGCTACAATAATAGAGTCTTTCAAAATACCACAGAACAGAGCATGAGTTGAACCTCCATGTTTTATGATGCTATTTCCCCAGGCAGCTCAGTTTACTGTACCTCATCTCACTCAGTGTTAGAAATGGAAGGAAATATTAAGAGTTCCATCACTGCCTGAGAGGTGAAAACATCTTTGAAGGCTCCATAAAGGCAGGAATGAAAATATTAGAAAGAATTCACTAGGGAATTAAAAACCCATTTCAAATTGCTTCTTCAGGTTTGAGAGTAAATGCCTGAGAATATGTTCAGTTACTTCAATTTGAACAAGTATTTTCAAGTAATGGATTTAAGTGTAACTTAGAATATCATACATATTTCCTAATCTCAAAAATAAGAAAAATACATGACATGAAGATATAAAAATGAAATAATAAGTAAACTTAACTTACTAGTGTAGATTTTCCACGAACTGATACTACTAAGTAAAATTTCCTAGGACAACATTTATATTAAAATCATTTGTGTTAGGGGTTAGTGCTGTGGCAAATCAGGCTAATCCTCCACCTACAGCATCAGCATCCCATATGGTGCTGGTTCATGTCTAGGCTGCACTATTTCTGATTTTTCTCCCCGTTTGTGGTCTGGGAAGATGGCCTAATTCCTTGGCTCCTCCACCCATGTGAGAGACTTAGAAGGAACTCCTGGATTCCAGCCTTGGATCATCTCAGCTTTGACGGTGGGAAACCCAGAAGAAGCCGCAGGCTGCTGGGTTCCACAATTTGGAGAGTTGAAACAGATGGAAGATCTTGCCCTTTTTCTCCCTCTAACCATCCCTTCTTCTGTCTGTGTAACTCTGCCTTTCAAATAAGCAAAGATTTTTCTTACATGAAAGAAACTTTTTTTATATGATTTTATTGTAAAAATTTCTAGTATTATAGCTCTTCAATGAAGATTTGCTGTCACTGATTGAATTTGTTCTCCAAATATCCATGTGTTGATATCAACTTTCATTGTCTCAGAATGTAGCTTTAATTAAGAACTTTAAAAAGATAATCGAGCTAAACTAATTTATTCAAGTGGGATCTACTATAATACAATCATTGTCATTATAAAATGGTAAATTTGCAGACAGACATGCACTCAGGAAAACCTCACATGATTAGGAGTGCACACATCAGACACTGCTCCTAAAAGCCAAGAGCTGCCAAGGATTACTAGTAAGCCACCAGAAGTGCAGCCAGAGAATGAGAATCCCAGAGTCCAAGAAGAAACCAACCTTGCTGCCATGTTGTTCTTGGAGTTCTAACATCAGGGACTGTGAGACAATAAACGTCTGTTATTTAGACCACCCAGGCCGTACTGTTCGGGAATTATTTCACAGGAATTGTAATAACTGTTCAAAGAAGGACATGAAAATAATTTCACTGCATTTAAGGAGAAAATAAATTATTTTGTTTAAGAACTCTGTTATTCTTATCAAAATAATGGTAATGAGACAGACTTTCTCCCTTAGTTAATAAGAAGAAATGCTTAATTCTAAAATTCTTTCTAGATAATTGACTAGAGATCATTAATGAATCCTGGTATTTTGTCATTCTCATTGAATATGAGTTTATATATAAAATTTACATGAGTAAGAGAGGGCATGTTTCAAGGACACTTAAACTCTCTGAGCGACAGGCATTAGGGCTAGTAGTAAATGTACCAGTTAAGATATCTACTTCCTGTATTGGAATACCTGAGTCAGACTCCCAGCAATGGCTCCAGATTCCAACTTCTGGGAAACAGGCAGTGATAACCCACATGAATGGGTTCCTTCATCCACAGGAAAGATTTGGATTGAGCGCCTGCCACCCAGCACTGGAGAAGCACCCCTGCCATTTGGGGGAATGGACCTGTAGACCGGATCTCTCTCTCTCTCTCTCTCTCTCTCTCTTTTTCATAGTGCCTCCACTTAACATTAATGACTCCAGTGCAGTAGCTTCAGAGTATACACAGTCCCTTAGAAAATGGTAGAAATATTGCATCTTTATTTTCATTTCATAGGTTATAATATTATATGTATATGGGTACACAGCAGAAATTTTAATTTTATTTAGTTTTATTTATTTTAAATTCATAGTGAAAAAGATGAGAGAAACAGAGAGAGAGAGAGAGAGAGAGAATTTCCATTCACTCATTCACTCCTCAGATGCCTACATTAGCTGTGACCAACCTAGGCTGAACCAAAGAGCCTGGAATTATCATGCACCAAACACCTGTCTTGTAAAAATACTAGAACTGCCCCTTTTTCCTTCTTCCTTTTTTTCTTTCTTTTTTGTCTCCCTTTTCTTTCTTATTTGCTGAAGCATAATGTTTAACTGAAAGTTCTCTGCTCTGGGAATATTCCCAATTCTCTGTAAAGGGAGCTTCCTTTCTTCAAAAGGTAATACTCTTTAATTTTCAGCAAGCAATTTTCTTTCATATTAATGTTAATGATTTTGAGATCAGCTTTGCACCTGGAAAATCAATAAAAGCATAAATGCTTTCCAATAGGAAAGCTGCAAGAACACTATCTGGCATATGGAAATATCTGAAGACACTACTTAAAGATTACTGTCCACTGAGTTTTTGGAACATTGAGGTAGCCATTCATAGCTTTGTTGGTGTTATTTGTTACATTGCTAATTACAATACTGTACTCTTGTTGAATGCTACAGAACACATTTACAAGATGTATCTTACTAGGTATAAGTGGACTTTCAAAAACCAGACCAAAAAAAAAGCAATTCGAT
The DNA here is from genome assembly GCF_030435755.1 of Ochotona princeps. Taxonomy (NCBI): domain Eukaryota; kingdom Metazoa; phylum Chordata; class Mammalia; order Lagomorpha; family Ochotonidae; genus Ochotona; species Ochotona princeps. Next base: position 20,216,614 of record NC_080834.1, on the reverse strand, counting down.
AGAAAAATTAAGATCATTACAATGAGATAAAAATCAGGCCTCAAAAATCACTACTTCTGATTATTTTTTCTCATATGCCTGTCTTAACAAAAAGACTGGGTATGTCTGGTTTACCAGACTCATACACAGGCTTAATGAAATGCCTGACTTACCATCTGTGCTCAATAAATCTATTTTTCAATTAACTTGTAGGAAAGTGGATAGCACATAATAACAAATATTTGAAAGAATAAATGAATTTTCAATCAGTCTGAAAGTTTCACATTGATGAATATTGGTATTATTTATTACCTTTAATACCATATCTGTAGCTTGACAACATGGAAGTCATAAGGATCAGACTTTAAATATGAATGAAAGCATTTAATTTTAAAAGAAATATAATTATATTTAGGTTGTATTAAATCTTGCAATAAAAATAGTCTGCACTTCCATTTGGCAGAAAGCAATTTTAATGTGAATAATAAACTTTCATATTGCTTTTTCAATTCATGTTTTGTGTAAGTTGAAAGTGTAAAGATTACAAATAAAATAAGTTATAGGTAACAAGTCAAATTTTTCACAAACTTGGGTATTAATATTCATGTCTATGCTTTGAGAAACCTTTTTTCTTAATTGATTTCTGAAACATGAATCCCCTTCACTGAATGAAAATGCAAAGCAAGAAATATTCCTTCATAAAAATACACAGATGGCATGAATTAATGTGAGATTTACTGAGCTGCCTAGAAGAGTGCTAGAATCAGATGTACATGGCACTACCAAGGAGTTAATGGGAGGCACAGACATAATCAACCCTAGCAATTAGTGGAAGATGACCGTTAAGAGTCTGCACAAGTACTAAATGATGTCTTGAAATGTGATATCTTCATTAGAGTTTTAAACGGAAATTGCCTAGGCCACCTGAAGGGCATTCCTCTTCAGATGGATTATTTCTCAGAAAGAAAGCAGACAGTGGACTGTGCTCTTGGGTTTAGAGCAAGCTGCGAAGAAAGGAGAGGACACAATGACCTCTCAGATTCTGTTAAACTAAAATTCAGCTCAAACTCAACAAGAAAAAAATATATATATTTTTTTTCAACTTGTACCCTGTTAGCTTAATTGTGTTTCTTTTTATTCCAGATAAGAACAGAGCTCTTCTTTTTTCCATGAGTGAGTTTCAGAACTTCCAAGTTCCTAATTTATTGCTTATTAAATGTTTGTCAAATGAGGAGCTTGCTCGGGCCTGTTAATTGGTATGGCTTCCTATATCCTGTCACATTGACTTGACCAGCAACATAGCAAAATAAAGATCTGCTAATTAGTTGTGTGAGTCTGTTACAAGTAATTTCACACTGTGAATGCACACAGAAAACATTGAAAATGCTTTTCATTATCTTTTTCCTATTTTGTGGGGTTTTAAAATCTGAACTTAATACACACTAGTGATAAAAATGTAATGCAAGAATTTCATGATTTTTTCAAAAAATGGCAAAATAATTAAATTTATGTAAGGTAAAAAACAATTTATATGATTCTGAGAAGCTAGTAATTTTAGACAGAATTATGTAGGAATTTATTGGCCTGGTACAATGTGATTACAAACTAACACTCTGTAGCACCTGCCTTCCATATGGGTACCTGTTTCTGTCCTTGCTGTTATGCTTCCTATCCAACTTTCTATTTACGGCCTAGGAAAGCAGTGGAAGATGACTCAGTTACTTGGGCCCACGTATCCATGTGGGAGACTGAGGAAACTCCTGTTTCTCAGCTTTGGACCACATGGTTCTTGAAGATTGGCGAATGGACCAGTGATTGAAAAATTTCTCTTTCTCTCCTTCATTCTATCTGTAATTCTGACTTTCAAGAAATATAAATAAATAAGTCTTTAGAATTGTGGAAGAATATAATTTTTGCATACATAGCAACCATGTAGTTATCTAAAAAGCCATTCGCTACCTGAAGAGTAGGAGAGAAATAAAAGGCATTCCTAACATCTCCAGGAATAATAATTGTAATAACAGAAGTAATGAAATGTTAATACTGCATCTTAGTTCCAATAGTTTTCTGGAAATATAGAACAGAATTTGTGCTGATCGAGCAGGATGCTCTATGACTTGAAGATTCTTCTGTTTTCATTTCTCTTTAGCCATTGATAATGCCTTCTCTGGGGGATAAAAATCCTGAAATTTTTTGTCTCTTGCAGCTGGTGAAATGGTCACTGAGGGTAAGAATATGCTGAAAATGAGGTTTTAAATAAGTATTTCAAATTCAGTATCTTGCCACTGGGCATGAGAGGCAGCAGATGATGGCTAAAAACTTGGGACTTTGCCACACACACACAGGAGAGACCTGGATGGAGCTCTGGCCTGGACCAACCCTGGGTATTGCAGGCATTTGAGAAACAAGTTGGTGGATAAAAGATATTCTCTCTCTCTTTCTCTCTCTCTTCATTCATATCTCTCTTTTTATTCCTGCTTTCAAATAAATCCTTAAAAACAAGCATGATTAAAAAGATTTGAAAGAAATCAAAGAAAGTAGGAAAAGAAGTGATTAAAAAATAAAGCAAGGCCTAGCGTCTAAAGTCCTCACCTTGAATACGCCAGGATCCCATATGGGCGCTGGTTCTAATCCAGGCAGTCCCACTTCCCATCCAGCTCCCTGCTTGTGGCCTGGGAAAGCAGTCGAGGATGGCCCAAAGCCTTGGGACCCTGCACCCACTTGGGAGACCTGGAAGAGTTCCTGGTTCCCGGCTTCGGATAGACACAGCACTGGCCATTGCAGTCACTTGCAATCATCGTATGGAAGATATTCTCTCTGTCTCTCCTCTTCTCTGCATATCTGACTTTACAATAAAAATAAATTAATCTTAAAAAAAAATAAGGCAAAATTACTGCAATATAAAAAAAAAGAATTTTTAAAAAGAACAAGCTGGCACCACCACTCACAACAACCAAAAGCTGTTTACATGGCTCAAATGTATTATCTCAATAAAATAAACAGGGAAAACCATGAAGCCAACAGAGAAAAGTGTTTAGATTTACAAGTGGCAAGAGAGAGGCCAAGAATACAAATACACTGAAGGGAGCTCACATCACATTATACGCCCATGCTGGATGATGAGGTTTTACAAATCATGTGAATTTCTCCTTTGATTTCACTGCAGGCAATTGAACCAGGAAAGAAAGGACTCAGGTCCTGAGGAGAGTTGCATTTTATCCTGTAGGGGAATTTTATTAAATTCTTCTAAGTTTAGAAATCATTCTAACAGAGCAAACACTGTGTAACTGTACATAGTATTAAATTTCATTTTAAAAATAAGCACTTTATCTTCTAATATTTTGTGATTCCACAAGTGCCCTGCCTTTAAAAAAGTTGCTAGTAATACGTTAATCTGTAGAAAAATGTATAAGCTTCTCAAAATGCTTTCACAAATATTATTTCATTTCACCTTGGCAACAGCCCTGTGAACTCTAATTACCATTTTACACAGGGAAAATTCTGAGAGAAGTAAAAGCTTAAATTTGGAGCTCCCCCACCACACAGTTCCATGTGTCACCTAATCTCACTTCTTTTCTTTTGTTAGTCATCATTTTGAGTAACATATCCTTCTTGTTCAACATCTAGGTCATTATTGGACAATCCTGTCACCAACAGTATGACTGATCATGAAGCCATATACATTTCAATTCTTCCCAATAGGCTATTTCATTTTGTAAATCATTGTTTTGCACATTTGTTAGAAAATTCCCAATTTTGTAATAATGATAATTACAGATCTATTCCAAGTCTTGCAGTAAAATCACGACCTCCCTTTTAACTGAATCTCTGCGAAATTCACATTTTGTCCTCAGCACTTCCAGGATGTATGACACACACACACACACACACAAAGGCAGAAAAGTGGTGGGGAATGGTCCCTGCAGACAGGGCCTGGCAGAAAAGAGCAAGAACAGTCAAAATGAGGAAATAAAACCTGTGCAAAGTCTTTTGGATATGTAGCTGGAAGTTCTTGTTCCATCCTATGTGCTCAATGCGTTCCTATCATACTTTCGCAATGTGACTTCCACTTCATAATAATTATCTGTTTATCCTTTAAACCTTCACAATTATTTTAGACATACTTACCAGTCCCAAACTCAAGTAAGGCTATTTAAAGGTTGCAAAACATTTGGAATATTTGGTCTCTGTATAATGGAAATAAAATGTTCTGGGAACCTAGAGCTGGCGATGGATTAGCATCAACCAAAGAATCAACAACAGGAAACAAGAAAGTTCCCCCCTCTGAGTAAGGGGATCCCATTCCCTCATTTCCACATCTCTTCAAAAAAGATGCATGGATATGTCTTAATATACTTGACTTGAAAGATAGAACAGAGTTAGCAATGGACTGCCTAAAATGAATTAGTACATATTTATATCACACCTGCTAGATAACTTATGGATATCTTGAACCCACGTGTACATACAGTGTCCCAGAGAATGACAGCATAGATTTCAATTTCATGTACATAGGTATTATTAAGAGCAATTTGAGTGGGATTATAAACCAAGAAATAAAGGAAGAGCACAAAATAAAACTTAGACAATGAAAAATACCAGATAGTATTAGGGAGTAAAAATTTTAATTGCATGAAACAAAAATGATATACTGGGGAATAATTTCTTATGCTTTAGGCAAAAATAATAGATCATGAAGGGTTCTGAATGCTGCACAACACATCAGCAGGGAGCTGACAAAATTGGAGCCATCCTTTATGAAGATTACTTAAAAAGAACTGTGTATGATAGACTGGGGCGATAAGACTGATAAGGATGCCAGTTATGAAGTTACAGTAATAATGAAGCTAAAACTTAGTGAAGCCAGAACTGAGGGTAATTGCCATAAGACTAGAAAGACAAAAATAAGAAGAGTATTTGAGAGATGGACCCCGGTGGTTTTGCCAACAATTCTATGTAATTAATTTTAAGCTATGTTCTTCAGGTATTCCATCTCCCTTTGGCCTTGGCCTGTTGATCCAAGTTTCCAAACTCATTTACCAAGACATAGCCTAACACTTATGAAACTGCATAGATTGATATGTGCAAGATAATTAGAAAAACATCTTCCTTATCCAGAAATTCCTCAATATTATTACACACAAAAAGTTCCAAGCTAATTTACCCTGTCTCTAAACCCTTCTGCTCATTTATTATTTTGCATTTAGTACAGGTGAATTTAATTGAATTATGTAAAGAAGATGAAGGGCTATATGACATCTAGAAAAATAAAATCTGCTCTAAAGCTTTTTAAAATTCAAAACCAATTTTTAAATTTAAAATAAAGCTTGCCGAAGTGATTGATATGAACTGCACATTGTGACTAACAAACTGCAGGCAAGCATGCATAAAGAGAACCAGTGCTGGGCCATTTCTGAGTTGAACCAAGGGAAAGCTTGAGGAAAACAGATATTCACAGAGCTAATTTTAAAGTACAATATTTATATATACATACTCTCATAGAAGTGAAAATTGAGCACTATGCAAATTTTATTGACTTCAACCATCCTCAAAGGAACAGCTAAGGGACATGTTTGTACTGTTGCTAACAAAAACAACTCACAGTTACTTTATTAACTCAAAGTATCTGCTATGTACTAGTTTCACATACTGAAGTAAGCACTTGTACCATGTTTTTCTCTCTCTGTACGTCCCTATAAAAACCTTGGCAGAATGCATGAAGATACAATCTTAAGAATTGTGAATTTTTCAACAGGCGTTGACTGGGTAGCCAACAGTGGCGATTTGAAGAATCACAGAGGGAATCAGTAGTGAGTCTAGCATTTTTTTTCCTTTGTATTTCCTTCTTTTTTTAAGATTTATTTTATTCTTATTGGAAAGGCAGATATACCGAGAGGAGGAGAGACAGAGAGGAAGATCCTCCATCCAATGATTCACTCCCCAAGTGACCGCAACGTCCAGAGCCTAGCCAATCCAAAGCCAGGAGCCAGGAACTCTTCCAGGTCTCCCACACGGGTGCAGGGTCCCAAGGTATTGGGCCGCCCTCGACTGCTTTCCCAGGCCACAAGCAGGAAGCTGGATGGGAAGTGGAGCTGCCGGGATTAGAACCGGCGCCCATATGGGATCCTGGCGTGCAAAGCAAGGACCTCAACCACTATGCTATTGCGCTGGGCCCCTTCCTCCGTATTTCTTACCTAAGTCGCTGTAATCCAATCCTGGATGTGGGTACTGGGAAGTAGACTAAAATTTCTAGGAGACATCCTTTAGTCTTGGGTCAAAGAAATCCTTTGGATATGGAAGTAATACATACAAAGGAACCCTTCAGGAAACCACTTATAATGGAGCAGATTTTTTTTTCCAAATACTGGACCTCTTGTCCCACAGAGTGCGAGGGATTATCTTTGCAATTTTTCCTTACTATTGGTCTTGGCTCCAAAGTGACCATAGCAATGGAAATTTATGAGCAAGAATGAAATCACAAAAATCCCACATTTTTGGCCAAAGAAACATAAAGGGACACTCTAGGGAACCAGAAAGTGCTGTGAAAAATTGCAAAGAAGGTAAAAAAATGAAACTCATTAAGTTATTTATAAAAATTCCAGGCTCCTTTCCCAGTGATGTGCCTGTGTGAATTTAACCCTGATCAGCAAAGTGAACAAAACCTTGAAAACTAACAGGAAACCTTCTGAGCCCATCAGGCCACTGGGTGATATTTTTGTGGGACAGTCTTCCACAAGACTGAACTGTTCGGTGTTTGAGGACTGAGATGATATTGAAACCATCGACATGCACAAGTAAATTGAGTTATTGTTTCTCTGTCTCCTAAAAGAAATAGGGAATCAACCTTTTGCTGTGTAAATTAAAATGCCTTTTCATTAGGTTAATTGCCTAATGCAAGTGTGTTTACAGCAACAACAATCATAACACAACTTGCTCTGATTCAATCAGTGGATAGTATCATAGTTTTCACCTCTTGCTTTTATAATAATATTCACTTTTTCCTTGTGTAGTTGAATGCATTCATTAAAGCCATATTGGAAAATGCAAATATTTCAAATAAAGAAAAACTTGTCTAAAGTTTCCACAAGAGATGTACAGTAAATTACACAGAGAGAATGTAATTTTCTACATTTGACAATCCTTAAACCATAAACACAGTAAAAAAATTTAACATAGCCACTGGTGCCCATACTGCCATTCTGCTTCTCATCTTCCTTTAAAAGAAGTGCTGTGCTTTCTGGCACTTTTCTGAGGGCAGGTATGTCCTAAGATGAATTTCTAAACTACACTGACTGTTGGCATGTTTGACCACAGAGTAATTGATCCCCTCTAAAACTGAGTAGTAACAATTATGTTGTTGTTGTCTTCGTTTGTTTCCAAGAACTATGGAGGAAAAGAGTTTTTTATTCTATATTTATTACAATTTTTGTCTTAAATTTCTTTAAAAATATCTTATTTCATTTGCCTAGATTTTTGAGTTGGACTGTATATATTTTATTTTTTAATTTCTAACAACATTCTTTACATTCCAAAATTAAGCACTTTGTGTTAGATGAATATATTACTTTAAAATGTTTCTAATTTATTTGTTTGAAACACATAGTTCCAGAAAGGGAGAGGCAGAAAGAGTTCATTTCTCACCACATACACACTTTTAAAAATTAGCTTAAAAAAGTGTACTTCAGTAATAAATTTACATATGAAAAAGGAGGAAATGAAAGTACATGGAGGAAAGTAACATTTCACCTGAAATCTTTACTAAAACTTCAGTAACTTTAAACATGAACACATTTACATAAATGCAAACTTAAATGAAATTCACAGATTCATCCTAGACAGTCATGGTTCTTTACATGCAAAATGAATGGACAATGATACAACTTTATAAAGCAAAGCTGTTATCTATCTCAACTTCAGCATGACATTTAAAATTGTCATTAGTGCTTGTGATGTTGTCTTAATGCAATTCATTTGTGTATTAACTTAAATGCATGATACCATTTTGCTTAGATGAAACAAACCATCTGAAAGAATATGAATCAATAATTTAAGATAAAATACCGTTTCCTGGTCACTAACCATAACAGAAATAACTAGGTTATTTCCAGATTAAATCTTCTTGGAACCTCCCAGTACGCTGCTGGAGTATGTGCTGTGATGGCCAGAGCAGCAGAGGAGAGAAATGCTGGGTGCTGCTATCAGTCGTTGCGTTACCACTTGCTACACTTCATTTGGATAGATCTGAAGCTTTTATGGCCAACAGATTGGACCAGTTTTGCTAACCTGAGAAAGTTCCTTGGCAGCTGAATGTCCTGGACCTGTGTCATCCTGGGCTAGTTTTTGTTCTCAGTTGTCACTACGTGTAACCAGTGTACATAAGTCGTTTTTCAGCCAAGGATTCGGAAAAAAAAAAAAAGCAGAGCTATCATGCCATTTTGCACATTGTTTGATAAACTGTTCTGAAAATATCCTCCACTTGGTGCTGTGCATAATCTGATCCTCATGTTGCTTCTTCAATCATGGAAAAAGCTACAATGAACAGATATTAACACAGAGATGTAAAATAAAATCACATACAGGCTGCTTAGTGACACACTCGCTTGTCTAACATTATTTTGTTTCTGTCATTTCTATTCAGAAATGCCTTTTTATTAATAGAGACATTTAAGTGACTTGGCAGGACACAGATCACCAAATTTTGAGAATATTTATCATTTGATCAATACTTACTCTGAAGCTGCAAAGGATTTCATGGCTGCCATGACAACCACAGATTCCCTGCATTCAACTTCTGGATCTCTGCACTACACAGCTTTCAGTCGGGTGTAGAAATAACCACTGTATTGTGGTCCAGTCAGGTATATGTTCATGCTTACAGGGATCCAAAAGAAATTAGGACACAGAGTAGCATTTTCTAAAATGTGAAAGAAAGTTCTCTGTAACAGGACATTTGAAGATGCACACAAAATCCTACCCAATAGGAAACATACTCATGGAAAAACTGGACTTTAATCTGTAATTTCAGATGTCATATTCTGATCTTCTCAAGACAACTAGTAAAACCAGTAAGTGTCAAAATGTGTAATATTTTCTTCACAAGTTTAAACACTGATAAACAAAAGTGAAGGCAATAAAAGAGACACATCTTATAAACTGTATCTAAGTTGGTAAATATCTTAGAAACAACTTTGTTTTTCAAATTACATTGCAAATAGAAGTAACCTGTGGTGTCTGAAGCTATTTTGAGTGGCTTTTATAGTGAGGATACAAATTACATCAAATAAAAATCTTGGGGCATGCAGTCAAGGGCAGTTCAATTCTCTTGTCTTCCTCATAAAGAGAAAGCAACAACTGTCGCTTTCTGAGTACTTAAGCTGTGTGGGAAGAAAGTAAAGACAGGAAAACAAAATTAAGAGCAACAGCAAAGCTTTCCTGAATCTAGGGTCACGGCCCCTAAGCTTCCTTTTCCATATATTGCTGTGGTATGTGAGCTACTGGATTTCCAAACAGCTCCAAATACTGCCCAGCCTCTGGAACGTGACCCTGGAGGTGAGATGAGAGTGGCAAGAAGGGTTTATCCTCATTCACAGCTTGCCCACTCTTCCTGACAAGCATTAGCCACAAGGAATAGGAAACTAGGCATGATTCTGTGCATACTGTATGGATTTCTATTCACTAGTGGGGACAGTAGAGAAGGACATTTCATCATCTCTATTTTAAGCACAGGGTATGAACGCCACTGTCTAACCATGCTATTTCCAGAATGGCTGCAGTCTGTCTCATTCACAGGATACTCGTGAAAACAAAAGAGCAAATAGGAGATGATCTGCAACTATAAAATGGTGTACAGATATATGGAACTCTGTAATAAGAAAAGCAAATTATCAGTGAAATTTCTCAGTATTGCTACTCAGATGATATTACTTCATCTATAAAACACAGAATATATTTCCTCTTACATGATATCACTAATATTCATAGAGTAAACAGTTGAACGTTACCGGTGTTAATCTTGAACAAAATCTTGAATATGTACGTTTGTTTAGCTGGAATAAGAAAAGGGTGAAATAATTGAATAGGTGCTATAATTTTTAAAGAGCCACAACTAGTCTGCATTATACACATAAATATAGGAAATAACTGAATTTGTTTCGTGCTGGCATTTAACATGATGGTTTTCTGAATCTGTTGTTACCTTCAATGGATGGAGGGAGTGTTCTCCACTCTGACGAGTAGGTGGTTTCCTAAGCTCCAAGGGACTCAGTCTACCCAGATATGTTTGCTCCCATTGCCCTCGTGTTTTGGCAGCCATAGTGGCTGACTTCAGGGGTGATCTTCCACTGTCCTGCATTTGCCTCTCATTCTTCCTTAGAGGCTGACTTCCTCTGTCTGTGGAAGAAAAAAGGAAAAAAAGCACTTGTCCATGGGTGGTCTGGTCTTCGATAAATACATTTGCAAGGTCTCAGAGAATCATATCTCCAGAATAAAATGGTAAACGAATGATTCAATAGCACAACTGTATTTCCTACATTTTGGCCGTCTTTATTGAGACATTTGTAAGTCTACATTAGTTTTATCTCTTTTCCCTATATTATGTTGACCTCGGGCTGAATACAATCTTAATGGCTAAATCAATTTTTCAGGCCAAACATAGGGCATATTAACACATATTGAATACTCTCATTCTTTGTTGGCAAGAATTTTCTTCATTTATTTATAAAATCACAATTCACGTTCTCCCTACCAGCAACTTTTCCCATTAAAATATGCTTGCCCACAAATTAGCCATCTTCCCTCTAGAATCTGTTATTTTGTCATACTGAGTTAAATGCCCAGAGTGAGTGAGATAGGAAAGGACCTGAATAATTGTGAATCATGTGCCAGTCCAAAGGTACTACACAGAGTTTGTAAACGTATAGAGTGAAAAGTAGCAGCTTATTTTGAGGAAAATATCATTTGGAATAATAATTGATTTGGTTGTGTTTCAAATCCTGTTTTGCGTAGGCCATACTGTTTATGGGTGACTCTCACAAAGTTTCAGATTAACCAATTATAGGAGAGGTCAGCTCTGAGAGGATGAGGATGTACTCAATTAACAATTGAAGGATGCTGCATTGTGATACATAAAAGACCATTAAGGAGTGGTGTCTAGACACATGATGGTTGTTCTTGTTGTGCCTTGTACCCAATTGCTCTTAACTGTGCACTTAGCTTCACTTTCCTCCTAACACTTTTACTGTCTGCGGAGAGCTTATCTCATCATACATCCTCATTGTTGAATGAGGTCAGTTCAGTGCTAGCAACAGACTGGTAATACAACTGCAAGCTTGACAGCCATGTCAAAACAACCTTGCCTCAGAACTGCACGTCAAGGTGGCATGTCCAAAAGCTCTGCCATCAAAATGGTTTAGCAAGGAAGTTGCATCAGTTAAAGAAGTCCTACCAGCATGTCCTACTCACATCTAGGTCCTCCAGCACAGCCCCAGAAGAAGACCACAGTTCCCAGATAAACAGGAAGGAAGATGTGGCTTAGTGCACCACAGAGGAATACAGCGTACATGGATCTTGTGAGGAGTAAGAAGGGAGAAAAGCCAAATTGCCTAAACAATTCTTCAATTGCTTTTTGTACCCTTGAGACAGGGCTGGTCAGAAGAATCTTGAAATAGTTCTCTAATCAAAAGCTCTGTTTTGGCTTTTATGAAGGGTGGCATTTGCTACTTGACAAAATTGGGATCTTTTTTCTTCAAATATCTTAAAATAGTAGTCCTCCCCAAAGTAGCAATTCAAATGCCTATCAAGCATAGAAATAAAATGCTTAGTAAGGATGAAATACAATGCGATTTTCTGCCAAAGTCTAAATCCTGTCTTAAAGAAGTCTTAATGATAATTTATTTTTGCTTCAATAATAGTGTATTTGCCATGTGGTTCAATCTGAGGTAAGGGTACCTTGGGTGTTATTCCCTGTCAGTACTCACAGAGCTTTTACATGTAGGTCATGAAAGAATACAATTCTCATTTCTGACTTTATCATTTTTTTTTCTTCTGGCTTCCCCTTGCATGCCTTAGAACATATATTATGTGACCTTAAAACACTGATCTGAGGAAAGAGTCACTTTGGGGAAGGTAATGTAACCTCTGAGGGCAGTCATTACCCTAGAGGTTGGATTAGTTAGGATCTTCATAAGAGGAACATTTTGGAAAAATACTGGTGTAGTTCAACAGACATGCAGATTTCTTGTCAATGGGCATAAGATAGTCCTTTTTTCATCAATATCCAGACTTCTGTCTGAACTTGTTAATCAGATTCCAGCAGGTAGGCCCCAATCTGCTTCCCTCCATTATTCTCATCGCTGGCAGTGAAGAGCATAGCCCCTCAAGCCAGAGTCGGAGCTCCAAGTTGCCCCATTATTCTCATCACTGACAATGAAAAACATAACCCCTCAAGCCAGAGTCTTTTATGTCACTACTCTTCTGGAAAAGGTACTTCTACTTTACATTTCCTGTTTTTCTATATTCCTTTGTTTTGAGGTTTTAGCATTGGCCCTGCTTATCATAGACTTATAGTTTATATTCAAAGTTACATGCATAACAACGTTGCACCCACACTAATTAATGCCATGGTTGGATGCTGGCTGGGTTGCCTAATAGCCTCTCCTAGCTTCACCATGTGAAATGGGGAGTGGTACTTTAACACAACTTCTGAGTTTGAAGTATATGCACTGAATTTGAAGTATATGCTAGTAAAACAGACTGTTTGCACACTGACTATGGTCATGTTAGGAAACCCTGTATGATCTTATGGTTTGGTTGAGCATACACACAAGAGTAAATATAAAGAGGTTGATTGCCAGGTGACTTTTACAAATCCTCAAAACACGTGATATTTCTGCATTGAAATCAGCTTGTAATTTTATTCAGGCTTGGAGCGAAATAAAAAATACATACATAAATAAAATCAAATAAAGAGGAGTCTGGTCTGGAGCACTGCGAGTTGAGTCACTGCATACAGTGCCAGCATTCTATATGGATGCCAATTCAAAGTAGGGGCTGCTTTGATTCCAATACAGCTCTTGGCTAACATGCCTGGGAAAGCAGTAAAAGATGACCAAAGTTCTTGAGACCAGGATCAGGTTTCTGGTTTCTAACTTTAGCCTGTCCCAGTCCTGGTTGTTGGAGCTATTTTAGGAATGATCCACTGGATGGAAGATATTCATTCTCTCTCTCTCTCTCTCTCTCTCTTTCCCTGCAATTCTTTCAAATAAAGAAAATCAATCTAAAAAAGAGAGAAAGGAGGTCACCAATTATAATATTTTTCAAAAAGTTGATTATGAACTCAACATCATTCAGCTTTGAATTTGTATTTTTATTATTACTGCCCATTAAGACTTTCCATTCAATGTATACATTTTGTAGAAAAGGGGTGTTATTTTTTGAAAGATATATTTGTTTTTATTGGAAAGTCAGATATACAGAGAGGAGGAGAGACAGAGAGGAAGATCTTCCATCTGCTGATTCACTCCCCAAGTGGCCACAACAGCCAGAGCTGAGCCATTATGAGTCCAGCAGCCAGGAGCCTCTTCCATTTCTCCTATGCCGGTTCAGGGTCCCAAGGTCTTGAGCCTTGACTGCTTTCTCAGGCCACAAGCAGGGAGCTGGATGGGAAGCAGGACCGCCAGGACACAAACCGGCACCCATATGAAATCCTGGTGTGCACAAAGTGAGGACTTTATGACCCTTTTATTGTTTCGGACTCAATTTGTTCTTCATTTCATAAATATGCAGAGACTGAAAAGCCCCATCGTTTTGGATAATAAAGGAAATGGTGACTGGTATAGACAGGGCAGAAATGCTGCAATGTCTCTTGATCTTTTATTTTTCAGTTTGTTGTTTAACTTTAGAAAAAGCATAGAAAATAGTATAATTTACTCACATGAAAAAAAAATATTTTTTTTATTTGAAAGGAAGAGAGAGAAAGAGAACTATTCCCATCCATGGATTCACTCCCCAGATAGCTACAAGTGACCAGAATGGGCCAGAACAAAGCCGGGGGCCAGGAGCTTCATGGTCTTCCTGACAGGTGAATGGTGAAGTGCTTGGGCCATTCTCTGTTGAGTTTCTATGTGCACTAGTAGGGAGCTAGATTAGAAGTAAATCAGCTAGGAGTCACACTGGTCCTCCTAATACACTGGTACTTCAGGCAGTGGCTTAAACTGCTGAGCCATAGAGTAGATTCCATGAATTTTTCTATTCTAGTGAAAAACCAGGCCTGAGTTGAAGGACTCCCTGTAGAGCTGGGCTCCATCTTAGGTGACATAACCCCCATCCACAAAACTGGAGACCATCCAAGAAAGCCACAGCTGCTCAGCAGGGTTGTGCGAATCCCTGGCCAGGCTGGTCAAGCATGATTAAGAGAAAAATGTGTTTCACCAGGTTCAGCAACAAAACCCTCAAATCAGTCACTTTTTCCCTTAAGGGAGTTCTGCATTAATTCAATTCCCCTGACCTTCTCCTGGATTGTAGATTTTAAAGTCAGTTTTCTGTAGAGAACTATGAATGTGACAGTGAGAGTATCCAGTGAGATCTGTAATCCTTCTCTGCCCACTCACCAGTAAGAGAAAAATGCTGATACCTTGCAGTAGAACTCAAGTATTGAAAGAAAGAATAGCATCCAGGAGCCCATGGAGCTGGTTCCTTATTTTTCTTAATCATGTTCCTTGAATTTCAGCACATACTACTCTATCCTTTCCTCTAAAAGAACAAACTGTGCTACATCTTCTTTCCAATCATTAACCATTTGATAAAGTTTTCTATTACCAGTCCTAACTGCCTTCAGGAATTCAGAGTTCATTTTTTGAGTTTAACCACATTACATTGCCTGAACCTCTTTTTTTAAAAATCTGTTAATTGTATTCTATCTAGGCTGATTTTTATCAATGATGTATCCATTACCTAACCTAATTAAAAATCTAAAATGATCATTTGTTATTAATGCAAATTACTGACACATATCTAAAATAATTGTCCCTAAATACTGATGAAAATAAGCCCTATTAGCCATGCACACTCATTTGCTCTCTTTCTTGGCAAATCACATTTCAAACTGTCAAATACAAATGCTTAGATAAACTGCATATTGGTGCAAACACACAAAGATATATTTATAGACTCACATATGTAAAATATACTCCGTATATGTATTTGATCATATTGTTTTCTGGCAGAGTACTACAAAAGAACTAAGTACAATTTATTAGTCTTCTTCTAAAGTCAGTTGATATGTTGTGTCAGAGTTTTCATTGGTTTCCATAAATTTTTTGATCTCATCTTTAATTTCTTCTCTGATCCATTGTTCGTTTAGTAGCATATTGTTCAGCCTCCAAGAGTTTCTGTATTTCCTGGGGCATTTTGAATTGCTGATTTCCAGCTTCATTCCGTGGTGGTCTGAGAGGGTACATGGTATGATTCCTATCTTTTTGAAGTTATTTAGGTTTGCTTTGTGTCCTATCACGTGGTCGATCCTGGAGAAGGTGCCATGCACTGCTGAAAAAAATGTATAATCTGTGGCCTTAGGGTAAAAAATTCTATAAATGTCAACCAAGTCCAACATTCCAAAATTTGTGGGACACTGCCAAAGCAGTGCTACGGGGTAAACTCATCGCAATTGGAGCTCATGTCAAGGCCCAAGAGAGGCGCCAAATACAGGAACTAAACACACACCTCCAGGAACTGGAAAAACAACAGCAGAAGAGCCCCACACACAATAGGAAACAAGAAATCATCAAAACAAGGGAGGAAATCAACCAGATAGAAATAAAAAAAACCATACACAAAATCAATGAATCAAAAAGCTGGTTTTTTGAGAAGATAAACAAGATAGACACTCCACTGGCCCGACTGACAAAGAAAAAACAAGAGAAGGCAAGAATTAACAGCATCAAAGATGAAAAAGGCAACATAACAACAGACACCGCATCCATTAAGGCCATAATCAGAAATTACTACAAAGCACTGTACTCCAACAAATCAGAAGATCACCAAGAAATGGAAAAGTTCTTAGACTTCTACCACTTGCCAAAACTTAGCCCAGAGGCAACAAACGACCTGAACAAACCCATAACTGAAGTAGAGATTGAATCAGTGATTAAAGACCTCCCAACAAGGAAAAGCCCAGGCCCAGACGGCTTCACTCCAGAATTCTACAAAACATTCCGAACAGAGCTGACCCCAATCCTCTACAAACTCTTCAAAACAATAGAAAAAGAGGCAACCCTTCCAAACTCATTCTATGAAGCCAACATTACCTTAATCCCAAAACCAGACAGAGAACTAACAGAGAAGGAAAACTACAGACCTATCTCTTTGATGAACATTGATGCTAAGATTCTCAACAAAATCCTAGCCAACAGAATTCAAAAACACATCAGACAGATCATTCATCCAGATCAAGTAGGATTCATCCCTGGAATGCAGGGATGGTTCAACATTCGAAAATCTATAAATGTGATACACCACATCCAAAAACTGAAAAACAAGAATCACATGATAGTATCAATAGATGCGGAAAAAGCTTTCGACAAAATCCAACATCACTTCCTACTAAAAACCCTAACCAAGGTAGGCATAGATGGAAAAATCCACAACATAATTAAAGCAATATATGAAAAACCCAACGCCAGCATCATACTGAATGGAGAAAAGCTGGAACCCTTCCCACTGAGATCTGGAACAAGACAGGGATGTCCACTTTCTCCACTACTATTCAACATAGTCCTAGAGGTACTCGCTGAGGCCATAAGACAAGAAAAAGAAATCAGAGGAATCCAAATGGGAAACGAAGAAGTCAAGCTCTCACTATACGCAGATGATATGATTCTTTATGTAGAAGAGCCAAGAGACTCAATACAGAGACTGCTAGAACTTGTACGAGAGTTTGGTAGAGTGGCAGGGTACAAAATTAATGAACAAAAATCAACAGCCATAGTGTATGCGAACAGCCCCAAGATGGAAAAAGACTTAACCAGCAAGATACCATTCAAAATAACAGAGAAAAGTATGAAATATCTGGGAATAAATCTAACCAAAAATGTAGAAGACTTATTTGAAGAAAACTACCATCTGCTTAAAAAAGAAATTGAACAAGACCTCAAAAGATGGAGTAATATCCCATGCTCCTGGATAGGTAAAATCAATATCATTAAAATGTCTATACTGCCAAAAGCAATATATACATTCAACGCAATCCCAATCAAATTGCCCAAAATATTCTTCATGGAACTGGAAACAATGATCCAAAGGTTCATCTGGAAGCACAAAAAACCACGGATAGCTAGAACTATCCTGAAGAACAGGAAGTTAGCAGGGGGAATCACAGTTCTGGACCTCTGGACATACTATAGGGCAGTGGTTATCAAAACAGCGTGGTACTGGCACAAAGATAGAGAGGAAGATCAATGGAGCAGAATTGAAACGCCAGAAGGAAACCCACACAGATACAGCCAAATAATCTTTGACAAAAAGACAAACAACAACCCAGGCAAATGGGAAGGTCTGTTCAATAAATGCTGTTGGGACAACTGGTTGATAGCCTGCAGAAACAAAAAAATAGATCCACATCTCTCACCATACACTAAGATCAGATCTAAATGGATAACAGATCTAAACCTACATCCAGAAACCTTCAAACTTTTGGAAGAAAATGTTGGAAACACACTGGAACACTTAGGGGTAGGCCCTCACTTCCTAAAAAAGACTCCAGATGCAGTAGAAATCAAGACCAAAATAAACAATTGGGACCTCATCAAACTAAGAAGCTTCTGTACAGCTAGAGAAACAATCAACAAAGTAAAAAGGCAACCCACAGAATGGGAGAAGATCTTCGCACACGACATAGGTGATAGAGGGCTAATATCCAGAATATACAAAGAGCTACAAAACAACCAAAATGTCAAAACAAACAACCCACTCAAGAAATGGGCACGGGAAATGGGCAGACACTTCACAAAGGAACAAACCCAAATGGCAAATAAACATATGAAAAAATGCTCAAGTTCCCTGGCAATAAGGGAAATCCAAATTAAAACATCAATGAGGTACCACCTAACGCCAGTAAGACTGGCCCACATGAATAAAAGCACCAACGACACTTGTTGGCGAGGTTGCGGGGAAAAGGGAACCCTACTCCACTGCTGGTGGGGCTGCAGGCTGGTACAGCCTCTATGGAAATCAGTATGGAGAATATTCAAACAACTCAAATTCAACATACCGTATGATCCAGCAATAGCACTCCTAGGAATATATCCAGAACACTTGTTCTATGAGAAACCAACATGTACTCCTATGTTCATAGCAGCACAATCAGTAATTGCAAAAACATGGAAACAACCAAAATGCCCATCAAAAGAGGATTGGATAAGAAAGCTATGGTTCATCTACTCCATGGAATACTACTCAGCTATTAAAAAAAACAAAATGCAGTTCTTTGTGGCCAAATGGGCCAAACTGGAAACCATAATGCTAAGGGAAATGAGCCAATCCCAAAAGGTTAAATACCACATGTTTGCCTTAATTTAAGATGATATGATGTTATGTATAACATGTTATGTTTTGAATGTTACATGTTGTGTATAAACTAAATTGAAGTATAGGTGAGGTGGTCACAGAAGGTGGCTGGGAACCCGCATTTACTTTTAACATATTGGTTACTCATTACTATGTCAATTAATTCCATAATGATGTAAATTTTTGCTGATGGTATGTTGGAGCTTTCAATTGACTGGGATTATACTCTGCTGGCTCTGTCATCAGACCAGAGAGGGTATACCTAAGAAGCCGTTGAACTTGACGGGACAATAAGATGCTGGACTCTATGTTTGGTATACGCTTGCAATGGGGAAATCTCAACTGAACTTGAGCTGTGGTTATGCAATAAGGTGGAGGAATCCACCATGGTGGGAGGGTTTGGGGAGGGGTGGGGAGAACCCAAGTATCTATGTAACTGTGTCACATAATACAATGTAATTACTGAAGTTAAATAATAAATAATTAAAAAAAAAATAAAAAAAAAAAAATAAAGTCAGTTGATAAAACTTCATTTTAGTTTTATATAGTTAAAACTGTATCCTTCTTTACTAATTCTGAAATCAATTACACTTTTGAATGAGGCTTAATTATTAGTCTCACTATGATTTTCTACTTTATGTGCAGTAATTTTAATACAAAGAATAGTGAATTTTACATTTTCAGGTGCAAGATATCTTTGTACTCTAACACATACCTAGGACTCTACCTGGGATGTAAAGTTACATGGACACGACTGGACCTTCTAGGATTTTGCTTCAATGATGTCAGTATACTTTGCACAACCGCTAGTTTTCCTGGCCCTGCAACTTCTGTTGTCTCCAGTCATCTGACATAGTTCTTTTCTTGCCCTCAGGAAAGAAACAGTACCTGTGCCTCCGTTAGCCAAACTGAAAAATTGATAATTCACAGGACATTAGTTAAAGTTCTTTAAAATTTAGTGCTTCTCTGCTCAAACCAAACTTACAGTAATTGGCTAAAAAGAGGTTCATTTCCCATGTTTCATTCCGACACAATGACCAAACCTGAATTCTGCGCTCACCTACTTTCAAGCACTTTTCCTTCTTATTCATCATCAGTGGGAGTTTATTCAAACGAAAAAATACATGAAAAATGCTTTTCCAGGCAAGATAGTCAGGATAAAAAGATAATGTATTTGTGTCCCACCCAGCGAGGCATGAGCCAATCCACGCCAGCTCTTTCCTGTCAGATTCCAAGCTCTACTTTTTGTTGTTTGTCTATTTATTTTAGGTTTTTTTAGTTTGTATGATTGTTTGCTATGAGGGGTTTTCGGAGCGATCCCGATGGTCATTGCAAGGGAGGGCGGGGGTCCAGAGGTGGAGCCAGGCTCAGACCAGAGAAAGCTCTCCTCCCTGGTCCCGAAGGACATTTATTGTTCTTCTGTTTCTGCGGACAGCTCAGGGCTTCTGGTTGTCTTTCCGATGACGTTGGTTTCTGCACGGTAGTATTTGGACTTCTTCCATCCCCTGCGGAAGCTTTGGTTGGGGGAGGGTAACCTCAGAGTACTTGGCCTCTGAGGGCATCCAATTCCCTGTGGCCTCCTTGGCAGTTGGGATATAGTCCTTGTTGCTCATATTAATAGTTTGTGGTGAAGGTCTGGGAGTCTTCATGGTTGGGATCCAAGCTTCCTCCTTACCACCTGCTCCACTCTGGAGTACCCCCCTGCTCCACGCACATGACCTCCTGTTAAGAGGTTGTCAGGATCGCACCCGATTCCCCCCTCATGCATTGGTATAGTAGTTTTACTGTTGTTTAGTGCCGCTTTGAGTCTATTGTCTATGAATTACCAGATTTGATCTTGACAGGCTATATTGTACTTTTTCCTCACTCTTTTTATGGTCCTGAAAGACTTCCCTGCACTCCCCCCCCCCCATTATGGATTAACATAGCGTATTGAGGGTATAGTAGGTTTTACAGTTTTTCGATGTAGATCTTAAGTATTCTGACATTAATTGTTGGTTTATAGATTATATCACATTATTGCATTGGATACAGGTTGTTAGAGATTGCACTAATATTACAATATACAGGTACTATCTTCCAAGTTGTCATCTTTTCATCTCAGATTAAGGCAAACATGTGGTATTTAACCTTTTGGGATTGGTTCACTTCTCTTAGCATGATGGATTCCAGTCAGGCCCATTTGACCATGGTGCTGAGGATTTCCCTGCACACCCCACCCCCAAAAAAATGTTCTGCACCTTAAATGTCGACAAATATCTTGTTAGAGTTACAAGCCAGTCTAGATTATCCCAAAATCTTCCAAGATCAACAAAATTATACTTCAACACAACAAATGGCTAAATACTAAAATGAAATAGACACGAGACAGCTGAATGGTACCTTATAGCCATGTTAAGGTATATAGCAGCCGGTCCTGTATACAAACTAAAATTGAAATGTCAATGAGCTAATCATAGGTTGTGGTTAAGAACTTGTTTTTTTTTTTTTAACATACTGGTTACTCAAAACCATGTCAATTCCATAATGTTGCAAATTGCTGTTGATGTTATATTGGGACTCTTAATTGACTGGGATGATATTCTACCAGCTCTAAATTCGGACCAGAAATGGTCTCCCCAAGAAACTGTTCAACCCATCTGGACAATAAGTAGCTGGACTTTATGCTTGGTATACGTTTGCAAGGAAAGAATCTTGATTGAATTTGAACTGTAATACTACATCAAGGTGGAGGAATCCACCAGGGGTGAGGGGCGTGGGGAGGGGTGGGAGGATTCCCAGAGCCTATGAAACTGTCACATAATGCAAAATAATTAATAAAAAAAGATAATGTATTTGGAAGTTTTAAAATTTTTGAGTGAAATGAGGTATGCAATGTTTCATGTTATTCTGTGTGTATTTAAATAATTCTGCCCCTGTTTAAGATTTGCTAGAATCTAATCATGCATCACAATCACTCCTCTCCCTGTTCTTTCTAGTTTATTTCTTGTATTATTCTTAGACTTTTGTGCTCTTTCTATTTCTATAATTTTATTACACTCAGATCCTTCCATCACTTATCATCTAGGTCAAGCCATTACCTATAAATGACAATGATTTACCAAATCTCGTTGATCACACATCTTCTGCTTTTTGTCAAGGCAATCTTTACCACCTGATGTAGGAATTAATTTTAGGAGTATATTTACCTGCTGACTTTTCATCATGAAACATTCTTTTCCAAACTGTTATGATCCTACTCACTGGCATTTTCTATAGGAATATTTTATTAGGATTTTAAGCATTCTTCTCTAAACAAATACTGAAAACATTACATTTAAGAGACAAGCATTTAGATCTGCAACCCATACATTATATATTGGATGTCTGATTACCAGAACAAAGACCTTTATATTAGGCTTATATGTAAATTATATAAACTCTCATACTTAACATAGATGTTTCTTGTTATTCAGAATTTTGCATTTGAGAATATGCCTATTCATTAAAATTTATCCATAAACTCAAAATCAATATTCATGGAAATGCAGCTAAAGTCAGATAGCAAGTTTTTCTGTCTCCTTGCTTGAACTGGCATAATATGAACAAGAATCATCTGTATTTTTTCCTAGGATTTATTTACTTGAAAAAGAGAGTAATAGAAAGAGATGGGAAGAATCTTCCATGTGCTGGTCAGCTCCCCAAATGATCACAACAGCCAGCTCTGGGCAAGCCAAAGACAGGATTCAGGAAATTCAGCCAGGGCCCCTATGTGGGTATCTATAAATCAAGTACATGATTCATCTTGTGCTGTCTTCCAGGCATACTTGCAGGAAACTGCATAAGAAATGAAACAGCTGGGACTTGAGCCAGCACACAGATATGGAATGCTGATATTACTAGCATCAGCTTAACTTGCTGTGCTACAATGGCAGCCAGTCCCTTTGCACGCTTTTTGCCACAAGCACTCTGGCACTTTTGTTCATTTTGTGAATTCTGCTTTCAAACTGACTCCCAAGTATGATGTTTGTCTAGTGTCCTAAGAATGCTTTCTTTGATGTGCCTTCTAGAGAAAATAAGTGAGTTAGATAAGCTTTATTGGGGAATTAGTAAGTGCCATTGGCCCAAAATTATACATCAACAAAGTAATAATATATATTAAATAAGATATGTTTGGTTTGGTGATTCCTTTTCCCAATGCCTCATAGCAACTTCATAAAACACTACTATCATGAGTAACAAGAATTGGAGTGGCTAATATCTTATCATGGCATTGTTAGTAAGCCATGTACCAAGAATTTTAAACTTTTCAATAACAAAAGAATGGGATGTACATGAGTATATAAATCATTCTATTTTAAATATACAACTGGATAACTTAAAAAATTATTTTGATGTGCTAGCTTGTCTCTTCTGAGGAAAATGAAACATTGCTTTTATGTGGTTCATCATACAAACATGTCAAATGACATCATTGCATCTAAGCTAATGGTCAGATTTAAATTTTTGTTTTCTCTGGAAACCATTTTAAATCTGTGTATTGCATGCAGGTATAAAATATCCTGTAACCAAAATCTAATCAATGAGAGTATTATTTGTGAAAGAAAATTATTTGAGAGACAGATATATAGATCTCTGATTAAATCCCCGAATGCCTGCATTGGAATCATGCCTGGGGCTGGTAGAGAAGTAGGATGTTGAAGCCAGATTTTCCACAGTGTTGACAGAAGCCAAGTTCATGTTTAAGCTTTATTTGTTTATTTAAAAGGCAGAGAGCCACAGAAG
The DNA here is from genome assembly GCF_030435755.1 of Ochotona princeps. Classification (NCBI taxonomy): domain Eukaryota; kingdom Metazoa; phylum Chordata; class Mammalia; order Lagomorpha; family Ochotonidae; genus Ochotona; species Ochotona princeps. The sequence goes on along the minus strand of NC_080834.1, from coordinate 20,193,313 downwards.
GGGGGGGGGAATAATGACACAGAAGATCTCCCATCTATTGGTTCACTCCCCATAATGTTAACAATAGCCTATGCCAAAACCAGGAGTTAGACACTTCATTTTGGTCTCCCCACAGGTAGGAGAGACTCAAGTAATTGAAGCATCTTCTGAGGCGTTCACTAGTGTATTATCAGGAAGCTGGATTGGAGACATCAGCCAGGAGTGAAACGTACACTCTGATAAGGATTGTCTATGTTACAAGCAATGGTCGACTTCATTATGCCACAATGCTGATGCCTCTCAATTGGTATCTCTACACTTGACTAAATGCCATTTCCTGTTCCTAAGCATAAATATTTCAATTACATAAATATTTTTAAAGTGGAAGCAAACTGCTACTTTCATTGTTGTATATGTTTTATTTCATAGCATAGCAAGGGATCAGGATGAGAACTGAACTAGAATTCCAATGATTTCAAGCCCTTAAATATTTTTTTAAGTAACAGAACATTTTTACATATGACTTATATTTTAAAATTAAGACTATAGAAGCAAAGAAAAAAGCATATTTTAAAAAATATCTGTTTATTTTTATTGAACAGGCAGAGTTACAGAGAGAGAAGCAGAGACAGAGAGATCTATCTCTGGTTCACTCCCCAAATGGCCATAAAGACCAGAGGTGTGCTGACCCAAAACGAGGAGCCATGAGCTTCTCAGGAGTTCTCATGCAGGTTCATAAGCCAAAGAACTTAAGTTGGTCTTGGCTGTCTTACCAGATCATCAGCAGAAAACTGGACTAAAAGGTGGAGCCACTGGTCATTGAACTGGCAACCATGAGACGCCAGTGCAGCAGGCGATGCTTAGTCTAATATGTCACCTGTCAGCACTCAGCAGCTCTCTGTTTTTAATTTTTAAATCAGTGATACATTATACTCAATTGGAAGTGTGTGGATAAATGTGTGTGTGTGTGTGAAAGACAAAGATAAACTGTGTAGGTGATATTAGATAGTTCATATAAAATAGTAATTGTTGCTTTCTGCATAGCATAAAAATTTTCTTCAGTTAAAATGCAGATCAGGAACCCAGGATGCTAACATGTGGGAGAAGTTGTCTAAGTTCTCTAGAGGCTTTAGTTGATTTTAATTAAAAATCATCATAAACATAAAATTATAATAAAGTGTGATAATTCTAACACTGATGACTTCACAGAAACACAGAGATGTTTCTAAACACAACCTAAACCTAGAGAATGGGTATACATAAAGTAGATTTTTAAATGTCAGTAGTACATCAACTTCATGAATAATTGTATAAATTGAATTAATCAAAACATCTATCAGTAGTTGAACGGACAAATGCACTTCAGTATCACCACATGATAGAATACTGTTTAGCAGTAAATAAATAAGTGTGGAAGCTTCTATGTCGTAAAAAGACAGAGAAACCTTAAATAAATGTAAACAGTTAAAATAAGCCAGGTACATGGCTACATAGTATGATAAAAACTTTTGCAACAATCTGGATATATATACACACACACCAACATATCTATATATTTATATTTCATACAGATTAATATTACCCAGGGTAAAAGAACTTGCTCTCTAGATAAAATAAATAGGATTCTTAAAGCAATCAAGCTATTCTATATATTTTATGATGAAATTATGACATTATGCACTTGTCAACACTCATTTATCATTACCTCACGAAGAGTGGAGGTTAATACATGCAAACTGAAAAAAGAATGATTTAGGAATTTTGACAGTTCAAGGAAGGAATGCAAATGATTACAGAAGAATCAAATTACATTTGAAATATATGAGACTGGACAAACAAGATGGCAGAATAGGGTAAGGACACATTTAAACAGATGGAGACTCATTAGCCAAGGTGAAGCAGAGAGACCATGATCCCGGGAACGGGTCAATGGCAGAGGGACACCTGGAGACCCATGGACATGGAAAGCAGCTGAGACAGCACAGAGGTGCTGCAGGGACCAGATATCCCAGTGATGGCTGGGATCAGCAGTCGGATCTCCACCAGCAGCCAAGAGAAGGGAGCTCACAGGGCCCAGGAGGTGTACTTAGCCATACAACTGCTGATTTGCTTGATTGAATCACAAGCCAAAGCAGAGTGGCAGAGCCCAAGCAGGCAGGTGCAGGAACAGGGTGGATTTCACTGTTCAGATGCCAACCAGTGCCACATCAGGCACCATTTTGTGTACTGAGGAACAGGCTGTTCAGTTGGAGGATTAAAAGTGAGCTATGCATGTACTAGCCAGGAAGAAGCAAGTTCATTTCTGGCTGCACGCATTGCACTGTTCACAAAGAGAAAACAGTACCAACTTGTCATCTTATAGGCTCCAACCAAATTAGAGCAGGGTGACTCCCAGACCTAATGACCAGCAGGCCAGACTCACACTAGTATCATATCAGGCACCATTTGTGTATTGAAGAAAAGGCTGGGCAGAGCAGCAGGGAGTAGAAGAGCAACAGTAAACTCCACATATGCTAAGCTGGAAGAGAACCCATGTCCAGCTCAACACATTGCACTGGTCCCACAAGGAAAACAGTACTAATCTGTCATCCTACAAGCTTCAATCAAACTAGTCCAGGTAGCCTCCAGACCTAATGGCCAGCAGGCCCAGTCCTGCACCAGTGCCACATTTGGTGACATTTTGTATACTGAAGAAAAGGCTGCGGAGCTGAAGGAACAACAGAGAGCTGTACAGGCACTGAGCCGGGAGAGATGTTACTTCCCATTCAATGCATTCCACTGATCCCACAGGAAAAAACAGTAACAATTTGACATCCTAAAGGTTCAGCCTAAAATAGGTCTGGTTGGCTTTCAGATCTAATGGCCAGCAGGTTCCAACAAGCACTGCTGATAACCAATTCATTTACGATAGCTGTTGTCTCCCTAAACTGAGCACTGCTCAAACTGAAAATGAGAGAAGAATTGTGCAGGCAATGGTATGGCCACAGCACAGGACCACAAGGGGTAGAAAGTGGTGATTCCAGGAGTTGGGGCTATGGAGACCATGATAGAAGCCTAGACCAAGAGCCTGGGACTGAATCTCACAGGAGGGAATGTGGCACAAGTGCCTGCGAATGAAAACCCAATTCTCAAACGCAATCAATAAAATCGAACTGTAGACCAGTGGGCAATACAACTTAGAGAAATCTGCTAACTAGAATAGCAATTAACAAGAACAAAAGAAGTGACAGAAGCCCACAGTGAATATTACTGATGCCTCCCTTGCAAAGCAAGCAAAAGACTTTGTCAACCTCAGAATTAACTGAAGAAATCAAGGCAATGAATGACAAAGAATTTTAAAAACGTTTTTACAAATCTTCACACAACAATAAGCACATGAAGGGGTTCAATGAATTTACGGAATATATTATACAGGAAAGTGCAACGCTGAAACAAAATTAAGCCAAATTATTAAAAATGAAGGACAAAATGGAGCAAATTAAAAATTCAGTGGGAAGTCTCAATAGTAGAATGAGGCAGAAGAAAGAATCTCAGAATCGCATGACATTTCCTTCAAAAATGGGGAAAAAATCAAAAAGCTGGAAGAGGAACTAGCAAAAGTATTCAAGAGTTAAGGGACTGGCCGCAGTGCTGAAGTCCCCGTCTTGCATGCAGCAGGATCCTAGTGGGTGCCAGTATATGTCCTGGCTGCTTCATTTCCCATGCGACTCCATGCTTACGGCCCGGGAAAGCAGTCTAGAACAGCCAAAAGCCTTGGCACCCTGCACACACATGGGAGACCCAGAGAAAGCTACTTGCTTCTGGCTTCAGATTGACTCAATTCTGGCTATGTTGACCACTTGGGGAGTGAATCAGTGGACAAAAGAGCTTTCTCTCTGTCTCTCCTTGTCTCTATAAATCTGACTTTCCAATAAAAATAAATAAAATTTTGAGAGAGAGAATGAATTAAGGGACACTATTAAAAGGTCTAATATAAGTTATGGGTGTTCTGGAAGAAACAGAGTATCTGGGTATAAAATTGTTTTCAATGAAAAAATAAGGGAAAACTTCCCTAATTTGGAGAGAGAATTGGGAAACAACATTACAGGAGAGGTTCAGAATTCCCAATAGTTTTGACCAAAATGATCTTCACCATGACACCTGATATTCAAGCTCTCTTCAGTTGAACACAAGGAAAAGATCCTTAAATATGCATGTGTAAGAAAAATCAACTAGCCTATGGAAGAACCCCAAACAGACTCACTCCTGACCTCACAAAGGAAATTGTACAGGCCAGATGAGAATGGAGTGATATATTCAAGATTCTAAAAAGAAAAAAAATGGTCAACCCAGAATAACATACTAAGCAAAGCTTTCCTTTACCTTTGAAAATGAAATAAAATCCTTCCCCACAGCAAAGAAAAGCTCAAAGAATTTTCTTCTTCTTCCAGGCCTGCTCTATAAGTGATACTTTAAGATATTCTATTGACAGAGAAAAAGAATAGCACTTATCAAAACTAAAGGCAAATATGTAGACTGTCACAATAAAACACAAAAGGAGACTAAATCAAACAATGAACTACCCATTGGTAAAATGATATTCCAGGCCAATGGAAAGCAACCTGGATCCATTCAGCAAGAAGAGATCGCTTTATTACTTTCTTAGGATGTTTTCTTCTTCATCTCCAGTTTTGCTTGTTTTCTCTTATTTTCTTTGCGAGTCTGACTAAAAGTTCATTTTGCTCATCTTCTAAAAAATTACTCTTGGTGTAATTTTGTTTTGTTTCAAGTCCATTTATTTTTGCTGTGATGTTTTTATTATTTCTTGCTTCCTGTTCATTTTTTTTAAAAATAAGTACTTGAGATGCAATATTAGATCATTTATTTGAGATATTTCAATTTTTGTGAGCATCTGATGTTATATATACCAAGCAGTGTTCTTCTCAATAGTGCATTACAAAAAGGAGGAACAAAAGAGCATGTTTCAGTGGAGAAACCTGAAAATAGGTAGATCAGTCTGTCACTAGTGATAAATCATGTTAATGGTATTTAGCCATTCTCTGAAGTGATAGAAATAGCAATTTGTCTCTTCCATTTTTCCCCAAACATCCATAGCCCAAACCCAATCATGAGAAGAATATCAGACCAAATCTAATAGACAGGCATCCTACAAAATATCAGTACCTCACAAAACTGCCCAAGTCATTGAAAACATGGAGAGATGGAGCAACTGTTACATAGTAAAAGAGCCTTCAAAGGCATGACAGAGTGCTGGGTGTTCCTCAGTTCAGGCTGGCCCAGTCATGGTTGCTGCTGATGCTTAGAAAGTTACTGAAAGGAAGTTATCTTTCTTCCCATGTCAATCAAGTAAAGTTTTAAGTAGAAATTAGGGGGTCTTGTCTGATAGCCTAGCAGCTGAAGTCCTCATCTTGTACACTCCAGGATCCTGGTTTTGGATTGATGCAGCTGCAGTCATTGAGACCACTTGGGGAGTAAATCAACAGATGGAAAATCTTCCTCTCTGTCTCTCCTCCTCACTTTACATCTGACTTTCCAACAAAAATAATTAAAAATTTAAAAAAGAAATTATTAGGAAAACAGATGACAATTAAAGGTAATGTGATATCATGAATGGGTTTCTGGAATGGTCTTTGGAATGGAAAAACATGCTAATTAAAAACTAAGAAATCAAAAACAAACATATATGCCTTACTTAATAATAATATACTAATATTATGTGCTTAATGTTCTAACATGCAACATGCTAAAGCAATATTTTAATAACACACAACTGAGTGACAATTTACATGGGAACTATGCAATTATTTAAATTTTCTACAAAACTGAAACTGTCCTTTTAAAAAATACTATTTAAAAATGATCAGGTTTTAGCTAAGGAATGGCAGTATAATGATGGCAGGTAGAGGATATTATGAAAACAGTCAAAAAAGCAAGACACGCTAGAGAAGGACTTCATGCTTTTTCCCAGTTTTTAAAATCTATTTCTTTGCATCAATTGAATACATTTCACATATTTCTCAATATAGATTTAGGAGCTTACCAATATTTCCCACCATACCACACTGCTGCCCACACTCCCCACCCAGCTTTCTTCTTCCTTATTTCTTTTTTGTCCACTTTTACAACAGCACACTTTCATTTCATTTTGTACTCACAGGTTTAATGTTCCATTAGATAAAAAGGCTTAAGTTTTAAGCTCAGGGTAAACACCATGAATGTCAGGGAGTGGTGAGAGATATGAAAATGAAAAAAAAAAAAAGCCTCTACCAGCAATAAGAGGGAGCTGACCTGGAGACAGCAGACAATCCGTGGTGTTCTGTACTTAATAAAGCATTCGCAGACACCAGCAGCAGACAGCTGCTCACTGACAACAGTGAAAAATGACAGAAATACCTTTCCATAATCTCCGTATGAGCAGAAACTACAGCATACTGCTCAAATTACAAAGGAAGCAAATACCCTTCTTCTCAGTTAAAATGATTTTTCCTTCATTTCATGTGTGTGGTTGTGCATCTCCTGTGTTTCTGCCATCTTTTTTTTTTTAATTTTTTTCTTTTTATTGTATTGTTGACAATCTTTACATAGTTAATTACAGTTAAAGGAAAAAGAAGGGAAAAAAAGAAAAAAAGAAAAAAAAGGTTCAGGGGGATAGGAAAGTGGGTAATGCCATTATGTCCATATTGTTTCCATCATGCTTCTGAGGTAAAGGGGGACATTGAGGGAGAAGCCCCACCTGGTTTCCCGCCCACCCCAAGTCCCGGATGTGGGGCATGCTCTGAGATATGTGCCCAAGTGGTATTAATAGTTCTCCAGTTATGAATCGCTGCCAGTTTCGCTCGATGAGGTCGTCCACTGATTGACATGGTCCATCATAAAGTCTCCGTTTGCCCCATAATTTGCTGCCAACATATAGCTGAGATGAATGACTGTCCCGTTCTGTCTTCTGTCTTTTCTTGGTTAGAGTTCTGAGTCCAGCAGTTCGATTGGGGAGATCTCCAAAGATACTTTGAGGTATTCCCAGATTAGTTTTTTGTATGTTCTAGCAAGCACAGGACCCGGCACAGTCCATCACCCCGATCAGCTGGTGGTTGCAATTGCTGGGTTGGTTCTGTTTTCAGTCCCGAGTTGCACTGGAACCAATGGGTGTTGCAGTCCAGTCTGGTTCGGCCCTTACATCAACCAGTGGGAGCTGCAGCCTAGTCGGGGCGACCCACAATAACCCCCACCAAGCCCGCCCCCTACCCTGGTTTGCCAGTATGTGTAGCAGAAGACCAGTCTGTCCCCCATCCCATTTGGCTCTGGTACTTGTCAATGGGTATTAAAGCTTAGTTCTATCTAATCAACTCAACCATCCAGCCCTCACGGGTGTTGTTGAGTGCCTCTCCATCTAGCCATCCCAGCCCCCGTCCTAGTTTTCATGCCCTCCCACGGGAATAGTGACCCAAGAAGGGGGAACCCACTTTTCCCTCCCAGGTCTCTCTGTCCCGGTTTATGCACTCTTTAGGTGGTCCTGTGATTTGACTCGACAGAATTAGTCCCCAGTGCCAGCTTCTGCCAGCTGATGCTGCGGCCCTGATCTAGTCCACATGTAGCGCACAGGTGTTATAGCCTTGCTTAGTCTGGTCTGTCTCTATCCCAGCCAACACTCTCCAGTGGGAGTAGCTGACCAGCGAGGGGACCAGCCCCTTAATCCCCCCGCCAGCTCTGCCCCTTCCTTCCTGGATCTCACGTGTGCTGGATGGGTGCTGCATTCATATCCAGTATAGGCAACCACGCCCTGGCATTCCATAATGTGTACTGGTTTTGTCGCAACCAAACCCGGCCCATCCCACGCTCTGGTCTGGCGATCGGATTTGCCAGTGGTTGACATGAACTGATTCAGCCTGGTCTGCTCCTGACCCATGCCGAATGTATGCCAGTGGGAAACTTTCCATGGCCTATTCTGGGCTGTTTCCTATCATGCTTCTTGCGCTTACCTGCAGGGACTGTGTCCTGCCAGAGGAGTTGCCCAGGCTCCTCCATCAGAACCCCTCCCAGTGCCAGATTTTGCGCTTGCCAGGGGGTTCTTGAGCCAGCCCTACTCAGTTCACCTCCTGTCCTAGCAGGAACAGTGGTTTTTCCTGTCTGCCATCTTTTATATAATCAGCTTACATTTAGTCCATTTCTTTCTCAATCCACACCCTCAAGTCACTGGACATAGATTCAAACTCTTCAACATCTTCTCAAATTCAAATGAAAACATCTCACTGGTCGACATGGCACAGCTTTCCTGGCTGCAGCATTCATAAATGCAATGTGGTTTGATTTCAGATGTAGTCCTCACGGTCTTTGCTGGTGGCAACCATCAGAAGAGACTGAGTGGGCCAGAGCTGCAATGCATAAATAACTCAGGTTGTATTAAGCAGTTTGGACATAATCCTATACCCAATGGAAGGAGCTACTGAAGATCTTCATGTCTGAGATTTTATCTGTACATTGTATTTTAGTATATTGCTTTGTGGATTTGTGTACGATGGTTTCAAGGGATGAAAGGGGAAGGTAACGGGCAGCTGCCAATGCTTCCTCACATCTAGAACATTTTAAGAACCGAAGGGAAGTATGACTTACAGAAATATTAAATAAGTTAAAAAAATATGGCAATAACAATAATGAGAATGAGAGGATAAATGCTAAATCAAGTTTCTTGATTATAATTTAATATTTCATAATTGATTGCCCTTATACCAGTGCCCACATTGCATATCCATATGGGAATGGCGATATGAAAACCAAATAGAGAGACATGCAGAATAACAATTTGGAAGAAGACATAAACCCTCTTGCTGCTTCCACATTTAAAATTCTGCAATGATAATGCAATATCAGAATTCTGTTTAGATTGAAATTTGGAATTCAAACAAAGTGTACTCTTTTCTTGACCCTAAGTGACAGAAAACATAAAAAAAGGTATGATTTGTTATCTGTTGAGAAGATGCTATTTGACAGTTTCCCAGGAAGAGTGCCATTCTATTCTAAATGAACAAAGATGTCTCCTGACAGAGAAAGTAAAACTCTCTCCAAGTGTTCTCAGTCACAACAGACTAAATGTTACATGGTGAGGTGTGTCTGTCATGCCTTTTATTTCATTATTAGAGCCCATCAGTATCCCTCCTAGGATGTAATATGTGTGCCTAATTAATACAATGAAGAAATAAGAAGTTATTAGATAGGCAGATTAACCCTCTGCCCAAGAGCAGAAAAGAGTGCCCCTACTGAGGTGGGCAGCAGGATGTGGAAGGAACTCCTTGTGCCCTTACTGAGGTGGGCAGCAGGATGTGGAAGGAACTCCTTAGCAAAATAGCTGCATGGAACAGATGGGTCTGTTTATGTGCTACACAGTGAGCAACTGCAGCAGCAGCAGAACCAGACCGATGGAACAGGATGCCTGATTATATAACAGGAATGTTTTCATTATGAGCTGTATGACAGTAAAGATACAGGAGTGCAAGTGCCCAGAGGACAGGAACACTATTTTGTTGTACTTTATCATCAAGATAATGAAGCCTTCTACTGGGAACTAATATATTAGGAAATCAAATGGCTTCATCACCCTTGAGTTACTATAGATCCCCCCCAAAATTAAGTTATACTAAGAAGACACATCAATATCGACTTCTTCCTAGGCTTAGGCCTCCCACTGCTCAGGTCTGGTAAGTCACTGTGGTGTACAAATAACAAAACTGTTAATAGCCAGAAGAAAAAAATTCTGAATACATCAGGGAATAACAACAAATGATGAAGCAAATTGTCAAAGTTGAGAAACCAATTGCCAATGTTAAGTAAAAACATATTGGTAGGGAAAATTAAATATAAAGATGTTTTATGTAAATCTTTTTATATGTAACCTTATTGCTGAATCCATTTCCTCATTGGTCTCTAAAAAACTCAAATAACTTTAAATGTAAAAGAAAATTTAAATAACAATAACTTTATTTTAAAAGGAAATATTTGAAGTTACCCTCTTTTCAAGGTGAAGGAAGAACTCCAGAATTCCCAGAAGTTACTATATAATGCAGCCTCACATGCATGCACACTTCCGGTCTATATCCACATAATGAAAACAGCCTTTCCTTTAAAATGAGAAAAAAAATCCTTCATTTTGATAGAAGTTCAATGTGTCTAACTTACCCTTCTTCTAATTTTGTTGTGGAAACCATCGTGCTCCTCTGCTGCTATGGTTTTTAAGATACGCTAAAGGCAACATTAAGATAATTAAAGGTTTTAACTCAAAAAAGAAAAATAAAAAGTTTAGCTGTAAACAAAGAATGTATGCCTCAGAAATGAAGAAACATGGGGCTGGTACTGTAATTCAGTGGCTTCGGTCACCCTCGGTATGACACATCCAGTAAGAGAGTACCAGTTGGAATCAAGCTCTGCCTCCTGTTTAGCACCCTGATAATGTAACCTCGCATACAGCAGAAGATGGTTTAAAAACTTGGATTCTGTCCCGATATTGGAGATCTGTATAGAATCCCAGGCTCCTGGCCAGCAGATAGAAGGTACTCTCTTGCAAAAACTGATGAAATCTGTTTTAAAAAAAATAGAGGCTGGTTGTGGTGTAGTGTATTAGGCGTCTGCTATGTGCCAGCACCTGCTTACGCACAGCAGTTTACGTCCCAGTTACTACGTTTCTGCTCCGCCTGCCTCCCTGCTCGTGGCCTGGGCGGTCAGTGGAGGGTAACGCAGGTGCTCAGCCATTGCACTGCAGAACAGACCAGGAGGAGCATGCTATCTCGGCGGTGGCCTTCGCCGCCATCTGGGCAGTAAGCAAGCACAAGAAAGATCTCTCTACCTCTCTCTCTTTTTCTCTCTTCCATGTCCTTGCCTTTTAAATAAAAATATATTTAAAGAAAAAGAAGGAAGGAAAGAAAGGAGGAAGGAAGGAAGGAATCTGGTACAACCACAGAAATTTTTTTTATTCACAATTTTTTTTTTTAATTATAAGGAATTAGGTCCTAGAGGTGACAGCCTGTCAACCATGTCAAGAAAATCATTATGGCATTATGGGATGTATGCATGAATGTCCATGTAGTTGTATGTATTCAAATGTTTATTTTCTGGGAAAGCTGGATTATAGACAGAAGGGATGGTAGGATGTTGGGCCATCTTCTGCTTCTTTTTCCAGCTGTTCACAGGGCACTGCACTGGAAGTGAACAGCCTGAACTTGAACTAGTTATCAAGGTCAGAGGCTGGATGGACCTTAGAGCAGGGCAGTATTGTTCACATGGCTTTTACTTGGTGTGAAGTTTTCCGGTTGCCTGGGAGTTAACTGAGCCAGTATGTTAGCAACAATACAAGAGATGCTAAATCATATTCTGAGACAAAAATAAAAATAATCTTAGTTTAAAAAAAGGGAGGACAACATTTTCAAATTTAAAAAGACACTAAAAAAGTGTTAAGAAAAAAAAGGAGGGTTTATCCAGCTCACTGTACTTCACGAAACCCAAATTATATTTAAAAGGAACTCAGTGGCTGAAGCTACAGCTCAGGACAGCCACCCGGCCTGCTTCAAGTGTCTGCTGCTCCCCAGCTGCAATCCAGCTTCCCGCTAACATATGTGTGAGGTTGCATAGTGACGGTACACTTACTTGGGCTCTGACATTCCGTGAGAGACCGGACGGGCTCCTAGCGTCACCCTGTGCTGGTACTGGCTGCTGTGCGAACCAGCAGATGTAGGATCGCTCCATGCGTTTTCTGTCGCTTTGCCTGTCAAATGAATAAATAAATCCTTAAAAAAATAAAAGTAATTTAAAATTTCAATGTAAATGTTCTTTCTGGGGAGAAGATGCTTGCCACTTTGGAAAGTATTTGCTAGGAAATTTCCTGTTCTGCAGCGTCGGTTTTTGTCTAGAGACACATAATTGGAAAGAATATATTTAGCCTTTGGCTCGTTAATGAACCAGTAACACAAGAGGGTAGAGAAGAGCTGAACTGACCCCGTGGGTCTCGTCAGAAGCCTGTCAATGAAGTGACAGTAGAAGAGTGACAGAGCCAGAGCCTACATGACAAGGGCTGGCAAGACTGATGTTAATGAAATGAAGCTTGGAGAAACTGATTTAGAGCAGATGTTCTGAGAGTTATTGGATAAAACTTGAAATTCTATTTTGTGATTGCTCTTCTGTAGCTGCCAACATTTTGGTGTCCAGATGTTGCAAAGTTGACCAGGGAGAGGAAAACAGCAATGTAGAAGAGTGCAGATAGGGAAAATTTTTTCACGTTCCCTGTTCCACTACTTTTGTTTGTATGTATTTAGATCCCTTAGCATTCGGATTTTTCTAGCTTATTGTATGCATCCTGCTACACTCGCCCATGCCACATGTGATAGCTGTTCCAAGGATCTTCTTGCCTTGTTGCTCAGTATTTCCAGAGGCAGACACTGTCTGAGTACATGTGACTGTGTACCTGTTATCACAGCTGCATTATACTGCAATTTTTTATGTCGTTCTATTAGGTACAATATCTAATTGAGGAAAATACCAACGTGTACAATAAAAGCAGCAAAGGATTTGACTAAAACTAATGACAGTGAGGCCCAATTGTCTAAAATTCAAAAAGTTTGGCACTCAAAATAATTAGATAATTTGTACTTGGTATTATCTGAATGTCCGGTCCACAACTCATGGTGAAATCTGATTGCCCTTGTAACAACCACAACATGTGGGGTCTTTCAGGAGCAATTAGGCCACGAGGGCTCCATTCTCAGGAAGGGAATGGGACTGTATCACAGGAGTGAGTGAGTGATCTCGGGAGGAGCTCTTGTATAAAAGCGGAAGTCAACTGTTGTGACCACTTGCTCTCTTGTTTTTTCCTCTCTGGCATGTTACTAGACAATAAGAAAGCCCCTAACAGATGCTGGCCTCATGAACTATGACTTCCAGTCTCCACATCTGTGAGAAAGAAATTTTATCGTAAGTAACCCAGTGGCTGATATTATAACAACTAGACTAAGACAGCACTCAGTCAAAAGCCAGGCAGTGAATAAAAAGATGTGGATAAAAATAACTTTCTCAAAGATAAATGTAGCCCTACTATTCTATTCTAAGTCCTATAATTATTTTATGAAGGTCTCTTTGACCTTACTTTTGGATCTTACTATTACTCATAGCCAATTCTAACCTTTAGATTTTTAATGCTTAAAAAAAAAAGAGAAAAAAATGCTATTTGCTTACATAACAATTTTAGAGCAATTTTAGAGACAAGCCTATGTATATGCCTATAGTGAGCACTTAATCGTGTTAACTAAATTATAATGCAATTTGTTTTCCTCCCCCTATAGGAAATTAATGGTGCATCTTTTCTGTTCAGGTTATGAAAATTACCTTAGCAATAAGAGTTACCCAAAGCCATTGATCATACAGGGAAGCTAACCAAAGCAATGACCTAACTACAGATGTTTACTGGATAATCTTTGACATCTGTAAACTCACAGGAGTTCTAGAACCGACAGTTACATTAACTACAAACATTTGATTCTAACTATGTCTTGAGCACCTTGCCTCTGGTCACTTGCAAGATTTCAGCCATTCATGTCTCTGAAACTCTGTTTCTATCCTGCCTAAGATTTCCTCTCTCTATCATTATTTTTCATCTCCACCCAGTGCTATGTGCTTTCTGTTTTTCAAAGAATATAACTACATCCTTCACCCTGCCAACAAACTTAAATTTTACTCTAACATATACTGTTCCTCATTGTACTTTCTGGTGTTGGCTACTGCAACTTGAAATTCCCATATCCTATCCAAATGGGTAAGACAAACTAGAGCAAATCAATGAGAATTCTCCTCCAACAGCACCTTTGCTTTCCAATCACATGAAGTAATTTGCTATTTGCTATCAATGCAATCCAGCAATATCAATCTCTACCATGTTAGAAGCCAGCTCAATACTTCTGTGGTTTTAGGTGAACTATTTACTCATGGTTCAAAGTCTACATTCTAAAGATATTCATTGTCTCTCGTAACCATCTTGATAATTTCTTCCTATGAAGTCCCCAAAGTCCTAGACATTAAAAATCAGAGTCCAACAGTCTTCTCAAAAACATTTTCATACAGTAATGTGGAGTGGAATTGCAAATCATTTGCTCTTGATTCTTTTCTCGTGCATAGCTGTGAGAATTTCAGATTCAGCCAGAACTGGAGAAAAACCAGAGTTCTATGATATGGAGAAAGGAGTGGAAAAATTCCGTAGACAAATAGGAGTATGTGCAGAACGTTTGACCCCATAATCTCGGGTTATTATCTGCTTGTTTTACTTTAGGCTTCTTTACTTTCTGTTTCCTTTCTAATAATTTTATTATTGTTTTCAATTTTTATGACATATCATTTTATATTATATTCACAATTTTATAAGTTCTTGAAAAAAAAACCCCACCTCATCTTCTACAAATGTCCGTTCACTATTTCTTTTATTTTTACCTAACCCATTGCAAAAGACAATATAAGACATTTGACTATATTAAATTAACTGGCATGGGATAACATAAGAAAGTATTGCAATGGAAAATAAAATTGAATCCTAAGTAAGAATTACAACAGAACAAAATTGCCTGAGCTGAGGGCAAAATCTAGGGTTAAACAATTTGGATCAAACTAAGTGGAGATTCGTAACAAATATGAGTATATGTTTATACATGATTTGGTTTTCATTCATGATGAATTATAACTATATGCTTGAGAGTTACAAAGAGAATAAGAGAGAGAGAGAGAGAGAGAGAGAGAGAGAAATTTCTTTCATGCACAAGTTAACTCCTCAAGTGCCCATAACTGCTGAACTGCTGGAGCTTTTATGGGTCTCGCAGGTGGGTGCAGGGGCCCAAGCATGTGGCTATCCTCCACTCCGCTCTTTTCCGAAGCTGTTAGCTGAGAAGATGGGTTGGCAGTGAAGCAGCTGGGACATGGACTGGAGCTCACACAGGCTACTAGTGCTCCTAGAACAGCTCAGCCAGCTATTCCATGGCAATAGCCCCAAATGGATTTCTTAGAAATATTTTTAAATAATTATTATTATTTTTTAATTTTTAAATCTGATCTTTGGGTTGGTGATGAATATTCTATAATAAGATACATCAATTTGTTTAAAATTAGTCTAACTTTTAAATGCCATGATCTTTTTGGAAACCTATTAATCATATTCCAAGAAGGAAGGAAAGAGAGAAAATAGGAAGGAAGGCAGAAAGTGAAGCAGCAAGGATGAAGGGAGGCAGGGAAGAGGCGGAGGAAAAAGAAAAAGGAAGAAGAGGATATGAAAGATTCAAAAAGGTGTCTACTATTCTGTCCATGTTTGTAAGCTAAGATCCATTCCATTAGGACAGTGTATTTACATGATAATATATAAATGGAAAGCATGAGATAAGTGCAATATGGAATTTTATGACTTTCTGTTATATCTACTTGGTAACCTTTTAGAATAACAAGAAAATAAATCTGATCCATTGGAAATTACAAATCCAAAACAGTTTAAAAGAGTTCCCATGTGAACATAGATGCTCTGTACAGTTTAATTAATCTTTTCAACAGAAAAGGATAGTAGTGAGATAGAATGCAATATGGTGGTTTGAATACCAATTGTAAGGCCACATTCCACACTGGAGTGTCTGGTTCAAGCCCAAGCTCCATGTCTCATTCCAACTCCCTGCTAATGCACAGCCTGGGAGGCAGTTGGTAATAACTCAAGTACTTGGTTCCTTGCCACCCACATGGGAAACCCAGATGGAGTTCCGAGCTTCTGGCTGCAAAGTGATTCAGCCTAGCTTGTGTGGGGCAATTGGGGAGTGAAGCCGCAGATGGGAGATAGGTCTTAATCTGTCTTTTTTCCTCATCCTTTCTAATAAACAAGAATGATTTATTAACATTTCAAAAATTAATAACTAACAGCAATTATGTTTACAATTAAATGTTTAAGCCAAAACGCAACATGGCCCACGCTAATCTTTTCATTTTGATTTGTTTTGACTTAAACTCTAATCTCACATTTCATGACTTCATAACATTCTCTTATTATCATCAGCTAATTATCTACTTTGAATGTTAACACTAACTATGGATTGACTAGCCTTATGTGACACAGCATTTCTCTTTATCCATATCTATGTTTGAAATGACACATAAAAGCAGTGATCATCACATAAAAATAATCTGAAACTTCATGCAATGTATGATTATGTGTGTTATGTATGACTGGTACAAATATATGCAACTTTTATTTTCACATGTATTTTAGTATTTCTGTTGAGTTTCTATAATCATCTATATTATTTCAGTATTACTGCTATTATTAGGAAAATATATTTAGTATGCACAATAAATATTGATTAAATGGAATAAATGATAAATACATTATCAATAATATTATCTGACACAAATATGGGAGAAAATTTGCTTAAATTTGATTGTTGGAGTGGGCATTTTACCAACTGTTGAAGCCACCACTGGGGACACTGGTATCACCGACCAGGTGCTTGAGTGTAAGTCTTGTATCCAGTCTTAATGTCAGTTTTTTCCTGTCGTGTATCTGAAAAGTAGGCACAGACCCTGACACTCAGGTGGGACATGTAAACACAGTTCCTGGCATCTGACTCTAGCCTGACACAGGTTGGCTGTTTGATCATCCAGGGAGTAAAGCAGCAGATGGAAGTGTCCTCTCCCTGTCCCTATCTTTCTCAAATCAAACAAACAAACAAACTTCAAAACTCTGATTGTGAGAAAGAAAAAAATCCATAAGGAAATACAGGAATAACAGAGGGTGTGACACATACTGATGATGGTGCTTAGAATGGTGAAAAAAAAGGGCCCGGCGGCGTGGCCTAGCGGCTAAAGTCCTCGCCTTCAAAGCCCCGGGATCCCATATGGGCGCCGGTTCTAATCCCGGCTGCTCCACTTCCCTGCCAGCTCCCTGCTTGTGGCCTGGGAAAGCAGTTGAGGACGGCCCAATGCCTTGGGACACTGCACCCGCGTGGGAGACCCAGAAGAGGTTCCTGGTTCCCGGCTTCGGATCGGCGCGCATTGGCCCGTTGCGGCTCACTTGGGGAGTGAATCATCGGACGGAAGATCTTCTTCTCTGTCTCTCCTCCTCTGTGTATATCTGGCTGTAATAAAATGAATAAATCTTTAAAAAAAAAAAAAAAAGAATGGTGAAAAAAAAAAAAGCAACTGTCCCAATACTGTCTCAACCAAACTTTCAGCTAGAATACATATTGCTCCATAGAAAATGGGTAAAACAAATGAAAAGTCAATAAAGACATAATATATGAAAAAGCAGAGAAAAATTCTTTGCACTGGACAGCAAGCCACAATGGATAGTGCAGGTATACAAAGCTAAAATTAAATTACCAATGGGAAAAAAGGGACATAAAGTAAAATTCTGATATGTAGTATGCATATCTGAAATTGTATTAATAGTAATACAAGCAAGGGAATATCAGATTGCACAGTAGATTCATATTAGGAGAATCAGCTTACTAAGTGGGTAAAAACACACTTAAGCACACATCCTACACAAAGGTGAACTAAATGCATACTAGAATGATTCAAGGTCTCAAGGAAAAAATATTGAAAGAATTCCGTCTAAAAGCATAATATCTAGGGCAGAAAGGTTAAGGATTCGAGTATATCAAAATGTATCTTTATTCAATTAAAATTTTTAAAAATGATGTTAAAATATTTGCAGTGCTTAAAATTGATTAAATGAATACCTCACATGCACTCCACAGAAAGCGACTCCCACAATACGCAAGATAATGTACATGAAATTAAGTAAAAAGTAAGGAATGCTAGTCATATAGTAGAAAAGTGGTATCTACTGTTGACAAAGAAAAAAAAAAAGCCAGTAATTCCTGGCTCCACTTAGTGCAGTTCTTCTGAAAGGTAGTCTGAAGATTATACTGAAATTAACTATGGGTACACGCCACAGTTTGAAGTATGTTACAGCTGTACATCATCAAAGACTTTATACTAGGATTGTGATGGATTCTTGCAGCGGGCATCGCCTCATGCTGGAATATTTTGCCAAAATTGCTCCATGGCACTATCCCCTTATTAGTAAAGACGTGCACCAAATTGCTTAATAATATTTACTAATCAAGATTCTAAAGAGATCTGGGAGGTTTGTAGCAGTTCACCAGATTCCTCTTTAGAGGCTTGGTGATCCAAAAGTCTAGATGAACCTCTCCCTATATCTCCCATCTCTCCATGTAGAAGTTCTGTGGGAGATGCGTATTAAAGTTTTCCCATTCATGATGTAATCTGTTACAATGGCAAGACATGAACTGTTTGTTTTAAAGCAGAGTATATTCCATGAACTTGGATATATTGTGAATCATGTCTATTGTTAAGAACTTATATAGAATGTCACAGAATGTTCTTTCTCTCACACAACATGCTTTTCTGACAAGAATTCTCCGTAGAGTTTAGCAAAGATTGAGGTAGATTAGCAATAGGTGAGTCAGTATTGAATGAGCCTGGGTTTACTATGAGGAAAGTTTTTCTTTGTCAACTTTAATGTGTTTCCAGTTTTTCAGGCACTTCAACTTCATTTCAAATCTCCTTTTTCCCTCCATATCATTTGCCCCTACTTGTTTTGCTCTATTTTCTCAGATCCAAACACTATAGCTTGTCTTTAGCATTGACAAGCTTTCTCTATTCAAATTCTCAACTGCTTTTTTCACTTGGTATTTTCACTTAGCAGACCACATCCCAGCTCATTTTTCACCTCCTTCTTTTGATTGTTCTCACCAGGAAGGATGTCTTTGATAGGACCCAGAAAGCACTGTGTCCTCATGAGTACCAGGCTTCCATTTGGATTGGCATGTATTCCTTCAGCATCTACTTGGGAACTCTTTGCTCTCTGCTTGTGAGCAGCTTTGCTGTAAAACAATTCTGGTCCATATCTTTCATTTCCACTTTTGCTGTTACGTTCATTCACATGTTCCTTTTGTCCCTGGCTAGTGGCTTTCTGGTTATGCATCATTTTAACATCTTTTCTTTGGACTGTATTGGAGGGAGGGCACAAGAAAGGTGAATCAGCAAGACTGTCAGATTTCAGCCTCTTTTCTGTGTTTTAAATAGTTGTCCATTTAATTACTTGAAAAGTAGAGAGATAGAGATTGATTTTACATCTGCTGCTTCACTTGCCAAATGGCCACAACACCCAGGTGTGGCTCAGATCAGAGTCAGCAGCTGGGAACAGGATCCTATTGTGTCAGAACATAGGAAGTACACACCCTGGTACTCAGAACACTTTATGTTTCCTTCCCAGGCACATGAGCAAAAAGCCAGACTGTGCTGGAGCAACCACTCTTACCAAACTCAGGCAAAACAAGCAGAATGTTAACTTGTGGCACCGGAACACTGAATGCTCAGCTTCTTTCCTTTGAATAGATGCTGAGTTAGTCTCAGTGTGTGTGACTGTACCAGGCTGACCTGGTTTTTCAGGGAGTTTGTACACATTCACACATCCTACATACATGACCCAGTATTTACTTCTATTTAAACGGAAAAAAATCATTAGCAAAGGAACTGATTAGTGCTTGGTTTTGATACTTGGTGATACTAAGGTTTCTGTTTGTTTTGGGTTTGTTTTTTTGTTTGTGTTCCTGCTTTGTTTTGTCTTTACCCTGTCCAATTAGGAAGGTCGACTCTGAGACTCACCTCCCTTGCTTTCTGTGATATATTATTAGTTGACAAATTCCTGTAATGTATTTGCTAATACAGCAAGTAGAAAGACTATCTTAGATGCACTTGTTGCTTATTATGCTGTATATTCATATTTTTAATCTTTTTCAATGCCAAGAGGTATTCTCTGTGTAAGAGGAGGAAGGGGCTGATTAGTGGTATAATGGTGGCTGTTTTGAGTTTGCGTTGCATCTATCTCACTTCATCTAAGGATGTCATGGATTGGATTGTGTTTCTGCCAAAAACCTACTTGAATTTCTAGCCCCCTGGACTCTTGTAACTGTGAAAGTGATCTTATTTGGAAATCTAGCTTTTACAGAGTAATCAAATGAAGAGGGAATCAAATTGGAAGGCGAATGTCAATTTAACGTGACATGTGCCTTTGTGACATAAGAACACAGAATTGTTTTTAAAAAGTAGCAACATAGTGATTGAAATGATGCATCCATAATACAAGACATGTCAGAGATTGTTAGCAATTGATATTAGGGAGATTTGGGGCTTCCATCATCTGGGACTATGATGGAATCAATTATTGGTGCTTTAATTCATTTAGATTGGTGATATTTATTAATTGTATTTTTAATTTCTATAAAGTGAACCAATTTCATCTAATTTACAGTACAGATTTAGTACAGTAATACTTTAAAAAGTGCTCCCTCTAGCCCAGTTGCATTCCTCCTTCCCTATTTCATTTGTTCCCTGATTTTCAGTGTCATATGTCATTTCACAATCACACGCTTAGCACTCAATTAGACAAAGATATCAAGAAATAGCAAGTAGAAAGGAAAAAAATGTAAAAACAACCTGTTACTCCAAAGGTTGCAAGCAATAATCGAATATCAGGAAATCAGTCTCACTCATAGAAATTACATCTTTCATACTCTGTGTGTTAGCACTCACAGATCAGGAAAAACACATAGTATTTGTCTTTTTGAGATTAACTGACTTCAATAAGCATAATGACTTTCATTACATGTATTTACTTTCAATATATATATTCTTTTTATGGGTAATATTCCAGTGTGTATACCACACTTTCTTTGCCCAATCATCAGTTGATGAGCATCTGGGGGTAATTCCATATCTTAGTTATTGTGAACTGAGCTTCTATAAGCATATACTAATCTCATTTTGTTTGGATAAGTTGCCGGCAATGGTTGGCTGCTGGGGTGGGGTGGCTTATTTGGTAGATCTATTTGCAAATTTCTGAGGACTCTCCATACTCTCCTCCATCATGGTTGCACTAACCTCCATTCCCACCAGAGTGGATTGGAGCACCTTTTTCCTCACATCCTACTATTTCATATTATCTTATTTCGACATGATAGCCGTTCTAGCTGCAGTGACGTGAAAATTCACTCTAGTTTTACCAGTGCTTCTCTGATGGCTGGAGAGGCTGAGCCTTTTCTCATATGTCTTTTGGTCGTTGAATTTCATCCTGTGATAACAATGCAGCCATATCAACTTGGTTTGGGCAGTTGCCATGTCTCTATCAACACAGTGCTGCAGAATTAGCCAGTTAGTATATGGTTCATTATATATGGGGAGTGAAGGGTGTTGGACCTGTTGAGGGAAACTAGCCAACATTATCAGTAATGATGTACCTATGTACAACCTAATAGCAATAGCTATTGTCACCCTGTAGCATTAGAACATCCAAAGTGCATGTGCCCATACAATGGAGGCAATGATGTTAAAAAGTATGTAAGGAAATCCCCCTTGGTTTGGGGCTCAGTCACTTTGTATATGAACCCAACTAAGTCTCATAGTCATAAGCATAAAGTTGCTTCCTGTTAAGTCTCAGTGTTTTATCTTTCTGTTCAGTCATGCCCCTCTAGTAGCCCACCTGCCACGGACTAAGCAGGAGAGTTAAATAATCTCTGTTGGCCTCATATTTCCTATCTGCAAAAAGTTAATAAAATTAAAAATGCATGACTTAAATGATTAATACAGTTCACGCTTATGTAATTGATAGGTACTCAAAAGTTTCAAGGTGCTATAATGTGTACAATAATAACATATTGCATTGTTTTGCCCTCCATAACAGCTTTCACACAATTCTGCAGTTAGTGTATTGTATTTGGTCACTATGGTTCTTTAGACCAATGTTCAATTCCATTATAGCTTTCTACTACTCTCATCTACTAAAGTAGGTGAAATTCTTTTACTTGCATATAAGCAAAAATGATTTTTATGTGTATAAGAAAGCAGCTTAGGGTCCAGTGATAGTGGGTTACGTAGCCAGTTGTGATGCTGGTATCCCACATGGGTACAGACTAGAGACCTGACTCTTCCCCTTCTGGTTCAGCTTCCTGATAATGCACCCAGAGAAGTAGTGGAGGAAAGTTTACTTTGCTAAATTGATTAGTATCCCTCATTTTGAAGCTCTTAAAAACATAACATCCGATCACAAACCTCACATTTGTAGCAGGTTTAAGAAGACATAATCAGAGCCAGTGTGATGACTTGATTGACTGCTAATCCTCCACTTACAGGTTCCCTGTTTCTGGCCTGGGAAAGCAGTAGAGAATGAACCAAAACCTTGGGACTCTGCACTCAAGTGGGAGACCCGAACAGACTTCTGGCTCCTGGCTTTGATTGGCTCAGCTCTGGCCATTGTGGCCACTTGAAGAGTGTACCAGCAGATAGAAGATATGTTCTTCTCTCTATAAATCTGCCTTCTCAATAAATAGATAGATCTTTATTAAATAAAATTTCATTCCTAACATATCAATTTTATTCTGTTTTAAAGTAGTTATTTTCTGTGTGACACATACCTTATATTCCTTGAAAACCTATATCTCACTATTTTTAAAAGCTTTATGAAGATTTTTAAAAATTCTTTATCCAGCAGTTCCTCGATATATTCATCAGGTATTTCTGAAACTAAAATACTCATTTCGTGCTTGGTGGGGAAAGCACCTTATCCATGGTGTTTGTGTCTCATTTACCCTTGGCCATTGTAACCCTGATTAGTGTATCAGGGCCAATGTTTATGCTGTATTGTCATAGGTCTGCAAATTAACTTTACTGATTTCATTCAGTGCTTGGTTCTTGCTTCGTGTCACTTGCATCACTTCCTCCAACAAATTCAGTGCTATTCTCCCGTGGTGCAATTCTATGGCAGTGTCCACAGCCGAGGGACCGAGGTCACCACTCTGTCACCTGGGATCCCATGTCGTGTCCATACCAATGTCGGCTCAGCCTTTCTACCACTAACAGCTCCCATTGTACCTAAGATTAGGAAGACACCAAATGTGACTCTGAGCTAATCACAGGACTCCCAGTGTACCTGTCGCTATTGGCAGCTCACAAAATTTCCTCTTCTTGTTGGAACCTGACGGCAGCTAGGTCTGGGCAACCTGAAACTATCTGGATGGAACTTGAAGATGCTCAGTCTGTATTATTCTCCTAGTGGGACCAATGAGATGTGCATGCTTAGCTTACTGTTAATCCAACATCAAGAGCTTTGCCACAGTACTCGAAATAGCACCCAATATGCTACCTGTGGTGCTGGTAGGGAGCTAGGCTGTGAACTCTACCACATACCTGCACGCATCTGCAAAAGCTCCTTTACTCTGCTTTGGCTCATGGTAGTAATAAAAAATACTTTGAAAAGTAATAAAAAACTATAGAATTATGGGTCTATAATAATCCTATGTTTGATTTGCTGCCTGAATTCTTGATAATCGACCATTCCCACCTACCCAGTGCTGTAGCTCCAATACCCACTGGGTTCCTAACCCCGTTCTGCCATCTTGCTCTCTCCAGGGATGCCCACAGACTCTGAATTCTGCTTAGCTTCGCTCACATAAGGAGATCATATATGCAATGGGCTGTGGACAAAGATGCTGCTGCTTTATAAAACTTGTCATAAAAGGCTTTGCTGAAGATATATGCAGTATTACCTAAAAAGTTACAGAAGCAACTTCCTTCTTTAAAGCTAGTAATTAAGATTATCCTTTCTTTGAGTTTCCTTAGGTGATGGAACAGACGCACTGATTACAAAGCTATGTAAATTCAGAGCACAACAGTAAGATCCCAAAGAAAAAAATCACAATTTGAGTTGGATGAAGTAACCATTTTCAAAATAAAATTATATTCATGACCTAAAGAATAAATATTTAAAGACCCGGCGGCGTGGCCTAGCGGCTAAAGTCCTCGCCTTGAATGTGCTGGGATCCCATATGGGCGCCGGTTCTAATCCCGGCAGCTCCACTTCCCTGCCAGCTCCCTGCTTGTGGCCTGGGAAAGCAGCCGAGGATGGCCCAAAGCCTTGGGACCCTGCACCCGCGTGGGAGACCTGGAAGAGATTCCTGGTTCCCGGCTTCGGATTGGCACACACCGGCCGTTGCGGCTCACTTGGGGAGTGAATCATCGGATGGAAGATCTTCCTCTCTGTCTCTCCTTCTCTCTGTATATCTGACTTTGTAATAAAATAAATCTTAAAAAAATAAATATTTAAGCATGGCCAAGTCATTATGCTTTACTAAATTCAGCTATATTGGAAACTGCTCTAACATCAGACGGATGAGAATTACAATAATCAACGAAAGGTCCTGCGCAATAGCCTCATGGCTAAATCCTCACCTCGCATGTGCCAGGATCCCTTATGGGCATTGACTCTTGTTCCAGCTGATCCACTTCCCGTCCTGCTTGCCTCTTGTACTGTGGGAAGCCAGCAGAGGATGTCCCAAAACTTTGGGATGCTGCAGCGATGGGAATACCCGAAGAAGCTCCTGCTTAGGATCAGCTCAGCTCAGGCCATCGTGAGCACGCGGGGCGAGTGACTCAACAGATGGAAGATCTTTCTGCTTCTCCTTCTCTGTAAAATCTGACTTTCCAATAAAAATAAAATATATTTTTTAAGTTACACAACAGAAAGGTGGGGGTAGAATGCACTTCAGAAGTTCTTCCCAGTCTTACATGCAAAGTGTTTTTCTCCTCTCATTTCTAGAAGGAGTTTGGTAAACATGGCTGAGTGAAGAAGAATTTAGATTACATATTATGTAATATTCTAATGACAAAAATGTTACATGTTTAATATGATAGAGGATTTTATCTGTATGAATATAAATACAATTATTCACATGAATTGCCATCAGGAATTTTATAAGAATTAAATCTCTAATATTTACTTATTTTTATTGGAAAATCAGATACACAGAAGGAAAGACAGAAAGATGTTCCATCTGCTGGTTCACTCGTGGCTTCAGTAGCTAGAGGTGAGCTGATCCAAATCCAGGAGCCAGCAGCTTCTTCTGTGTCTCCCAGGCAGATGCATGGTCCCAAGGCTTTGGGTCATCCTCGACGACTTTCCCAGGGAAGCTGAAGGGGGAAGTGAATCAGCAGGGATAGGAGCCAGTGCGTATTTGTGAACGTGGCACATGCAGAATGAGAACTTTAGCCACTAGCCTGCCACACAAGGGCCAAGAATGAAATCTTCTGACCTTATAGTTACCCCAAGAACCTTTATTTTCTTGTCACTGGCTTCCCAAGATCCATCTTGCCTATCAAAAATACGCTTTAAAAAAAGAAAAATTAAATGTCACAGAAATGACATGCAAGTAAAACCACGGTAGAATGAAAGAAAAGAGTTATCAAATTTATCCCTTTTAATGAAATAAAATTATACAAACAAAATACACCAGGAATCCATTAAACACTAAATGTGCTGATTTTTGAAAATATGGGTGTTAACTTTCAAGCTGTTCTGTTTATATTTTAATGTGCTGTATAAAGTATGTGAAAATAAAGATTGTGTGAATGTTTTTGAGTTATGATTAAAAAATAGGACATGCTTAAAATACTCATAAAGGGCTTTGTCTTGTATTATTATTATTATTATTATTATTATTATTATTATTATTATTATATTACTATTACTATTATTTGGTTTTTCATTGAAGAAGCAAAATGACAGAAAAAGAGAGAGCTAAACAAATACCCAGAAAAAGAGAGAGCTAAACAAATACCCATGACATCTGGAGCTGTGCCAGGACACAGCAGTGTTCCAGGTCAGCACATGGTAAGAATCTCAGTGTTCGAGCCATCACCCACTGGGTTTGCAAGTAGCAGGACACTGGAATCATTGGCAGAACTTGAAACCAAGAACTCTGATATGGGAAGTTAGCTCTCAAGTGGCAGTTTAGTCTCTAGGCCAAATGGCTGCTGTGCCAGGGGCTTTCTTAAGTCACTCATCTATTAGAGGAAATTAGTATTGGGCCCAGTGTGGTAGCCTAGCGGCTAAAAGTCCTCACCTTGAACAGGATCCCATATGGGTGCCAGTTCTAACCCTGGCACCCCTGCTTCCCATCCAGCTCCCTGCTTGTGGCCTGGGAAAGCAGTCGAGGACAGTCCAAAGCCTTGGGATCCTGCACCCCTGTGGGAGACCTGGATGAAGTTCCGGGCTTCTGGCTTCAGATTGGCGCAGCACTGGCCATTGCGGCTCACTTGGGGAGTGAATCATCTGACAGAGGATCTTCCTCTCTGCCTCTCCTCCTCTCTGTATATCTGACCTTGCATTAAAAAAAATATTTCTTAAAAAGAAGAAATATGTATTTTGTGTTGAAGGAATACTATCTCATGATGACAGAACTCATGTCTGTTAAAGCAGGAACACTATAAAGGAGGAATAGTGATACTGTTTCAGTATGAAAGCTATTTCACTTTGAAATGTGTTGAGTTGTTAAGAACAGTACAGCAAGGGCTTTTAAAACTGGTTTTGGACATTTTCATGGCTTATAAAGTCACACTGCCAATCTGTAAAAGAATGATATTTGAAAGAAAGTTATTATCCTCAAATATTTGTGAGGCAAATGCATTTTATGAATATCAATGTATTATATTTAGCTAAGATAACAGCTTTTATACACTTTAATAATGGTTAAAAATCTTCTCAAATCAATATCACTTCAGCAAATGTTCTGTTTCTTATATTCACATGACCAAATCTTAACAAGAAAATATTTAATAAAGTCAGTTTATTATATTTTAATCCTAGAAAATTCATGTCTGTCGAAAGAATTAAAGTGGTCCTGAAAAACTAAAGCTTGCCCGTAAGCCTAAAAATTAGCTTTTTGTTCAAATGCTTATAAGCTAAATGTCAGACGGAGTAGTGCAATGTGTAAGAGGCAGCTGGGCTGAAAGCAAACATGGTCTGTCCACAAATAATCTCTGACTAAGTTGTTTTGATTTAAACCTTCCTTCTTAGAAAACAGCCACCTACACAGGAAGAATCAGATAGCAATCTTCCAGTGAAGAGAAAAATAGCTTCTCCTATCTACTTAGGAGGTTACATGCAGAGGAAGAGCTAAAGGACACTTTTCCGTGGAACACAGTGAAGAACCATAGAACAGGAAAGAACAGAAGAATCTTCATGAAGCAGCAGAAACGCTTAAGAGATATAAACCTTAAAATCTGTGGGAACTTTTGAAAAAAAAACCAATAAAAAACAAAACAACACAAAATTTCAATCCTCCCAAGTACATTTGCTGAGTTTTCTATGCCTTGCCCAACCCACACAGGACCTAGGGTTCAGGCTTCTGCCACACAGTGTGGCCTAGAATGTGCATGCTCTGCCACTCCAGGGCCAAGATCAGTCTTGGCTCCAGCAACTGGCTCACTGAGCACTCAGAGGCCCAGTAGCTCTCCTGTCCACCACCAGCACTGTTCGTGTAGCTGCAGAGCTCGACAGTATCTAGCCAGTAGGTCAAGCAGGCTTCTGATTCAAGTCTGGCTTGCAACCAATGCCAGTATTGCTCTCACAACTTATTCTCCTGGCTTGGATGGTATCTGGCCGTCTGTGTACCAGCCCCACTTGTACCAGCAAAGCTACTGACTCTAGCATCACCCTAAGGGAGCTCCCAGGGAACTGGGGGGGGGGGTTCTGTAGGAGTATCATTGGGCCTTGAGTATGCCTCAGATTGCAGCTACTCAAAAAGTCAACTCTAGCAAGAACATGTAGACAACACAAGAACATCCAACTAGAACTCACAGCAAGATATATCTGCAGAAAAAAAGCCTTTAATCCATGAAAATCATCTTTCTGAAAGAATAGAAACAATTGCTCCCCAGATTCACAAAAATATAGGAACAAGATGAAAAGCAAGTCAAAGTGACACTCCAAATTTAATAAATAATGTTTAGTATCACACTACAAAGGAAAGAGTGATTAAATGATTTAAAAAAAAAGAGGATCTGGTGCAGTAGCCTAGTGGCTAACTCCTCACCTTGCATGTTCCAGGATCCCAGATGTGTGCCGATTTGTGTCCCCGCTGCTCTGCTTTCATTCCAGCTCCCTGCTTGAGGCTGGGGAAAGCAGCAGAAGATGTTGCAAGGACTTGGAATGCTGCCCTCATGTGGGAGACCCAGAAGAGGCTCCTGGCTCCTGGCTTCAAATGGCTCAACTCTGGCCGCTGGAGCCACTTCTCTATATCTGCCTTTCCAATAAAAAAATAAATCTTTAAAGAAATAAGTATGGAAAAGAGCCAAACAGAAATATTAAAAATGAATTCAATAGTCATAGCAACAATAGAATAAGCCATGTTAGAAAGAGAACAAAGATAATCAGAACAAATGCGTGTTAAGTAAAAACTTGACTGTGAATTTCCCTTATCAATAATATCAATAATACCACTGAATGGAAAAGGACTAAATTCTTCAGCTTAAAGATGTAATAATATGCTCCCTACAAGAAACCTTTTTCATTAGTAACACACAGAGAGGCTAAACAATGGAAAAACAGTACTCCATGCCAAGAGATTAACAAAAGCAGGAATGCTCATACACTTATAATAGAAAACCTAAGTTACAAAAGAGCAACACTGGGCGACTTCAGGGCCAGACTATAATCCATGCTGATGTCACTCAGCCAAAAGGCCAACAAAGACAATCAGAATGTAAACCGCTGCTGAACAAATGGACCCAGAGACATCTACGACAGCTAAATACACAATCTGTCTTATGAAGTACAACAGTTCATTAGCTCTCTCTTCACTTGGCTGAGTGCTTTCTTTACCGTGCAGAAAATTCTTAGCTCGAAGTAATACCATTTGTTTATTGTCACTTTGATTTCCTGTGTTCCAGGGTCTAATTCAATAAATCTTTGTGTATGCCAATATTGTGATAATTAACTCAATGTTTTCCTCTGGTAATTTGGTGGCATCCGGTGGGACAGTTAGATCCATGATCCACTGGATGTTGAGTTTTAAATAAGGTGTGAGGTGGACATCTTGTTTTATACTTCTGCATATGGAGATCCAATTTTGCTAACTATTTTTTTGAAGAGACTAAATCAAGCAAAGTTGCAGGATACAAAAAATGAGCACATAAAAATCATTGTCATTTTTAGATATTAAACAATAAAATAATATTTATAACAAAGTAACACAATAGCTACCAAAAAATACCTTTGCACAGTACATCCCATTTAGATATGAATACATGATACACACATTTTTCAGAAACAGAAAAATCTACAAAAGCACATAAAAAGCAATATTCAGTATCACTAAATAGTAGGGAATTATAAATTTAAATGACAATGTGGTGTCATTTTAGTCAAATTTGGATGGCTATTATCAAAAAGTAAAAAGCAAAATATGCTAATTAGTTAAGAGAAAAGGGACTATGTGTCCGCTGCTGGTGGGAATGCAAATAAATGTGATCACTATGGAAAATAATGAATGTTCCTCAAAAAACTAAAAGTAAATCAACCATATAATACCGATATTCCACTTCTCCAGACACAGCCAAAGGAAATGATGTTAGCATATGGCAAATACACTTGTAATCCCATGTCTGTGGAGGCACTATTTATAATAGTCAAGATATGATATCAGCCTAGATGTCCAGTAATAGATAAACTGATAATGTTACACATGCACACATGTACAGACACAAAACAGAGAGAAATAGGAAAATAAAAGAATGAAATCCTGACACTTGCAACAAAGTGGATGGAAGTAGAGATCATTATGTTCAGAGAAGAAATACTCAGAAATAAGAAAATAAGCTTAAAGCAGTTATTACTAAAGGGTAAGGAGGATGTGTAGTTCAATAAGAAATATAAAGGTTAATTGCTTGGTGTGATGTTTACAATACTGAAACATTCACTGGAACTCAAAATAAACAGGAATTCATTTAACTAAATTTTCTTAAATAAGTAAATTTAAAGCACTCACCAACACAACAAAAGCAATCATCTTGCAAACTTTCTTGACTTGCAGATATATTATAGGAAAAAAACTACTACTGTAATACTTTCAGCTTAAAAAACTGTAATTTTTTTATGATTTTAATCTATCTTTATTGGAAAGTCAGATATGCAGAGAGGAGGAGAGACAGAAAGAAAGATCTTCTATCTGCAATGGTCAGAGCTGAGCAGATTGCAAGCCAGAAGCCAGAAGCTTCTTCCTGGTCTCCCACGTGAGTGCAGGGCCCCAAGGCTTTGAGCCATCTTTGACTGCTTTCTGAAGCTACAAGCAGGGAGCTGAATGGGAAGTGGAGTAGTCAGGACAGGAACTAGCACCTGAATGGGATCCTGGCACATATAAGGCAAGGACTTAAGCTGCAAGGCTACTGTGCTGAGCCCTGTAGCATAGTTTTTGAATGACTGTCTCTTCACCACATTTACTGACCTTCTAGTAGGTATCAGACACAGAGGATACAATAATAAACAATGAGAAGAAAATCTCTGCCCTCAGACATTTTACAATCTAGAGGACACCAAATTACACAAATAGAAAAGCAATGTATTTAACTATAGCTGTAAAACACACCACAAAGAAGCAACAGGTATTCTTAAAGCATCTAATGGAAGAATCTGAGAGCTGTGAGAGAATCATTTTGAGGTCTTTAAATAGGATAATCAAACACCATCATGTCTTTGTCAACCCAAGTGAGATCTGTCCTCATGATCTATTACAGTATAATACCTGGTGTTCTAGCTTTCTTGTGATGCTGTATTGGATAGCACTAATTCCATATGAGGAGCCTAGATTACCAGAGTAATAGAGGAGATCATATGTTTTGTGTCTGTTCATCTTAATCCCTACACTTTTCTATGTTTTCTGCAAGCAAGATTAATTATTTATGGATCAATTTTCATTATAAACCAATGTAATCCTTTCAGTATTCTCAATGAGTTAGACACCAGTGTTTCCACAGTTAAGATAAAGAAAGACCAAGAGAAGTAAAGGGCCATAAACTATCATGCAAGATGAATAACTACTGTTTCTTCATTAGTGACAAATGCATTCTGAGGTCTATTACCCAGCAGTAAAGTTAGTAAACGCAAGGACAAGAAGTGACAGATCCTTTCCTGCCAACATGACCCTGAACTCCCATTTGCTTTTTAGGCATAGATCAAAGATTTTGAATGTAAGCAATCAATTTTGGATAGCAACAGAAGCAGATGCATTATTTTCCAGACATGGCTGTGATACTGAATTCATGGCTATTCCTTTGATACTGTAAGACATTTAAATGCAGCCAGTGATGACTGGAAAATTCATGATCAGAGTAGTTTTCTATGCCTGGATACAGGTTTTATTTTGCCAGCTTTGGTGCATGATCATGCGTATGAAGGAAGATAAAACGCTTTAAGTGTTTCCAGTTGGCTTTCCTAAAGTTTCTAAGGCTCTAACATCTGATTATTCAAATTTTACTTAAGTACTCACAGTCTGTTTCATCATAGTGATTCAGAGATTTAAAACAATGCTTCAGATGGCATTACAGAATCCTAAGTTAAAGGGAGTCATTCAGTAAACAGCTGGGTTCCATTGGTTTTTATGTCAACATTGAAACCCAAATAATGCTAGCTGAGCAATCTTTATAATTTAGGTATGTCATACCTTACAAGTGGGGGAAGATCAGGAATTTTCCAGTATCATCACAAGTAACATTCATAGATGAAGAGATTCAACCAACACAGCTTCCTTGTTCTGATATTCAGATGCTAAGATTTATCTGCTTCATGTGAAGCTCAAGACATCAGTTAATTAATGAAGCCAGTTCTCCAATGATTCTCTGTATTCAGGGTTACTATCAACAAGCTGTCTTGATCTGACAAAATGGTCACCACATGGGAATCTGAGTAATGTTTACATCATGAGAAACAGGATGTTCTGATGCCAAAGAATGGATACAGCAGTTGATGGTGGCAGACAGTGTGTGTGTGTGTGGGGGGGTGTATAACCAACCAGGACATATTTAAATCAGTGATCCCTGTGCATAAACAGAAATATTAGGGATTGGCATGGTGGCATAAGAGACCAATTCTTTACTGGTGGCACAGGCATCCCACATGATCACCAGTTCATGTGCTGGCTGCTCCATTTCCCATACAGCTCCCTGGTAATGACCTGAAAAATCAACGGAGGATGACCCAAGCCTTTGGGAACCTGCAGCTACATGAGAGAACCCAAAAGAAGCTCCTGCCTCCTGGTTTTGGCTTTAGTCATTGTGACCATTTAAGGAATGAACCGTTGGATGAAATACCTGTCTCTCCTTCGCTCTCTGGGGAAACAAAACAAAAACAAAACAAAAAGCTGTCTTTCAAATAAAATAAAATAAATCTCGGGAAAAAATTAGATTGAAATAATAATTTCATCAAATGAGACTAAGTAATCACAATACAGAACGACGAGAATCCTGACCCTACAGGATGATCACAGAAGGGTTGATGGTGGTAGAGGGGCTTGTGTGTGTGTGTTTGCCTGTCTTTGTTTGAACTGGCAGCCTAGGAACCCATGGCTCTGCCCAGTGTTTGTGATAGCATCGGATGGCTAAATCCTTGCCTTTCAAGCTCTGGGATCCCATATGGTCGCAGTTAGTGTCCCCGCTGCTGGACTTCTCATCCAGCTCCCTGCGTGTGGCCTGGGAAAGCAGCAGAGGATGGCACTCGCTTTCTCTCCTTCTCCCTGTATCTGCTTTTTCAATAAAAATACATCTTATTAAAAAGAAAAAGTAAAAGCAAAAAAATAAGCCATAGCTGGCCATGCGAGGACTGGGGCCAGATGATTTACATGGAAATACTGACCTAGAAAATGAGAGAAGACTATAATATTCACAGTTACAATACATAATAGTAAAAAAGTGGAAACTAATCAAAGATTCATGAACAAGAGAATTCTGTCACACTTAAAGAGATGTTATGCTGCACTTAAAATGAATGTACTATGGTGATACACAAGCATGTCAAACAAAAACATCTCCATAATATTAAGCAAGCAAAAATATTATAAATGTACATATATGTGTATATATATATGCCACTCTAGTCTTTAAGTACAAATTTTACTTCATGTTATTATTTAGCAATATAGACATAAAAGTTAAAATAGAAAAGTAAACGTGATAAATACTAAACACATTTGCAGAGTAAAGAATGAAGTTAAGTAAATAAGGGAAATATAGAAATCTAATTCTGAAATTACCTTGCCATTTTTCATGAATCATTTTGTAAACATCCACAGATAAATTCATACTGTGATTTTGAAAAGCCAAGAAACCTATCTCTACTCATTTTATGTTCTACCAGTTGATTCTACAGATTCCATATGGTCAGAATACCTACCTATTCCAAACTGTGGTGATAATATAAAACAGCTGCTGGCAGTGGGCGTTTGGCACAGTGACGTTCTGCACTTTACACTTTACACCAGAGGACCTGCATTCAAGTCCTGGCCACACTCCCAGTGTCAGCTCCCTGCGGATGCACACTGGGAAGACAGATCAGAGAGAGAGAGAGGGAGAGACAAAGAGAAAGATCTCCCATCCGCTGGTTCACTCCCCAAGTGACCACAACTGCTGGAGCTGAGCTGATCCGAAGCCAGGAGCAAGGAGCAGCTTTTTATTAATGACATTAATAAAATTTTACCTCTTAGAAAGTAAAAATTGAAGATTCCCAAAATTTAAAATTAGTAAAATGTTTCACGTAAAAATGATCTTATAAGCAGTTGTTTGTATGTTAAATTATAAACCACAATCTGCAAGTTGTATTTAGTGAACTATACATGGAAATTTAATAAATGTTTGTATAGTAATATGTAAATTTTCTTCTAATTGTCTTTCCTTTTATATAGTAGAGTAAGTTTTTTTGTTTGCTTTCTACACACACATATACACACACAAAAAAAGGAAAAAAAACACACACAGAGAGAAAACTGTGGAAGTCTTCTGAAATTCCTGGGCATCATTGTAGGTTGAATGACTTGTGTGATAAGGAATAGCCTAGGTAGACATGATAAATCAATTACAGCCAGCTTGCAGTGGCATTATAATTAATGCCACTTCCATGGGGGAAAAATGTATAATCTGCTCTTATCTTATGATAGGGAATAATGTGTTCAAATCATAGGCAGGGAACAAGCAGAATAACAGATAATGCTCATCAACATTCAGCTGCGAGACATTACTGGACTCTGCTCCTGTGCTGGTGTGCTGTGCAGGAGGGGACCACGGCTCCTCATTCAATGATCTGACCACTGAGCACTACAATCATGAGATCATACATTCAAGAAAAGAGTGTGCTATAAAACCTATGCATGGGTTGTAAAGGTATTTTGTTCCACTAGAAATTGATCTTTAATTCTATTTTCCACAATTCTTCTGAAGTACTCATAAAAACAGGACTCACTAATATACATCAACTGGGTAGTAAAAACCAGCATAGCAGGAAGAGAAGACAAGTTACAGCATGCTTCTCTACTCATGAATAAAAGAAGAACATTATTATTATTATTAAATAATACATTTCTGTAGGCTATGGGATTTCCCCTTCTCCCCCTCCCAAAGTCCCCTCTCTCCACACACTAATTCCCCCTATATTATCACAATAGTGTAGTCCTTCAAAAACACAGATCCATCAATTTGCTATTTACACGTGTCCTTACATTGTAAGTATGGACAATGGCAGACAGTCCAGCCTCTTATTCTCAAGACATATTTAAAAGTTTCTTCAGCTATTCATCTTTGCTTTGAAGGTAGACATGCATACATCTTTACATCTGCTTATGATGGTTTCTACTAGAGTTACTACGAAAAGCCATTTAACAAAAACCCGTAAAACAAAATCAACAGGAATAGAAATTTCGAACATGAAGCAAAAACATGCTACTGAATGACCAAATGAAGAAATGAAAACCAAAAACCTTCTTGAACAAAGTGATGCTACTATATGATTTATATGTCACCAAATAAACTAATAAGAAAAAAATAGAAAATAAAAACAAATATATCAAAACCCATGAGATATAGCAAAAATAGCATTCCTGGTACCCTGGTCTCGTTACATCCTTCATTTGTGAGATTTTTGTGAGATGTTGAAAAGAGATCAAATGAAAGGACTTTGGAAACAAAGCATTTCTTCTAGCAATTGGAGCATTTGAAGAAATGCCCAGAGACCGGATTAGCAATTTAAAAAAAAAGTTCACTTTACTAAATATTGTTAATAAATTCCTCATTTAAAAAAGAGGTAACAAGGTTGTGAAGAGGTTTTAAAATATTGAGTGTGAATGTAGAGATTAATGGAACAGTCACAGAAAAACTCACAAAAGGAATGGATATAAGCACTGAAAACCACTTCCAGGTTTGGGAAAAAAAATTCAGGCATTCCTCATCTGGAGCTCTCGCTGGGATAATTCACAGTCATATTCAGCTATCTGCACTGAAGTGCTCCGGCCAGCAGAACCAGTACCGTGCGCAGGGAGAGGGTCTGGGGATGACGTACCGACAGCAGACCAGCGACAGTAGCAGTCTCTCAAATCACATCTGGCTGAAGTCCCTCACAGAAGTCGGCCACCGAAGTCTCTCCCTATTACGCCTCCACCTCGCCTTATATACCTTTCCTGCAAAGTCATTTAGCCACGCAATTGCATACAGCTGAGTCCAGTTGCACACAGCTGAACCCAGTTGCATACAGCTGAGCCCAGTTGCACACAGCTGAGCCCAGTTCTGCTTAGTCCATACAGCTGGATCCAACTCTTGTTAGCCCAGGTACTTTACAGGGTCAAGAGTTCATCCTGTGCTTCTGTAGCTGCAAGCCCAGTTCTTGTTCCTGTTAACAAACGCTTTCCAAGTAAGTGTTGTTCCTAGCAGGCAATAGCTCACAGTGGTTTTGATTTGAATTTCTCTGATGGCTTGTGATACTGAACAATTTTTTCACATGCTTGTTGGCTATTTATCTCTTTTGAAAACTGTCTATTGTGATCTATTACCAATTTTATCAATGGGTGGTTGTGTAGGTATACGGATTCCTCCCCCGCTTCCCCTTCCTTCCTCTCTATACGCTGTATCACAAATATATTATGCTTAGTTAAAAAGTTAATAGGAAACCATATGTGTATTTTAGTTTATGTGAAATTTCTAGTAAAAGTACAATTAAAGAGACAGAAAGCAGAATAATGGGCCCCTGTGCTAGAAGTGGGAGTGGAAATGACTGTAAAGGAACAACCTGAATTTTTATTGTTTCAGAAAAGTGTTTTAAGCATCAAAGTTTTAATATTTAAAAAAAAACATCCTACCACTTATCATACAAAGAACCAATGACATCCAAACTGAGTGAGGAAGGCAACCAATGGGAGACGGCACGGAGATGGCGCAGTGGGAAACTGCCCCTTAAAAGCTGCAGGAAAGCCTTGGGGTTTGCTTCTTGTTTGTTTGTTTTAACTCTTAAAATGCTAACCAAGTGCTTCTGATTTTTTTTTCTGATAAGTAGCTTACATCAAGTTGTCTGTCGCTTTTGAGGGTTTATAAGATTGTGTAGCTGTTTAGAAATAGCTGCCCAACTCCAGGGTGGAGCAGGTGGCAAGGAGAAAACCTGGATCCCAGCCATGAAGACTCCCAGACCTTCACCACAAACTATTAATACAAGCAACAAGGACTATATCCCAACTGCCAAGGAGGCCACAGGGAATTGGATGCCCTCGGAGGCCGAGTACTCTGAGGTCACCCTCCCCCAACCGG
This sequence comes from Ochotona princeps, assembly GCF_030435755.1. Classification (NCBI taxonomy): domain Eukaryota; kingdom Metazoa; phylum Chordata; class Mammalia; order Lagomorpha; family Ochotonidae; genus Ochotona; species Ochotona princeps. Next base: position 20,156,656 of record NC_080834.1, on the reverse strand, counting down.
AGCTTCCGCTGGGGATGGAAGAAGTCCAAACACTACCGTACAGAAACCAACGTCATCGGAAAGACAACCAGAAGCCCTGAGCAGTCCGCAGAAACAGAAGAACAATAAACGTCCTTCGGGACCAGGGAGGAGAGCTTTCTCTGGTCCGAGTCTGGCTCCACCTCTGGACCCCCACCCTCCCTTGCAATGACCATCAGGATCGCTCCGAAAACCCCTCATAGCAAACAAACAATCATACAAACTAAAAAAACCTAAAATAAATAGACAAACAACAAAAAGTAGAGCTTGGAATCTGACAGGAAAGAGCTGGCGTGGATGGGCTCATGCCTCGCTGGGTGGGACACAAAGATTAGTCACTCTTCACCGTGGTGTTGGGGACTTTCCTGCACACCCCACCCCCCAAAAAAAATGTTCTGCACCTTAATTGTTGATAAATGTCTTGTTAGAGTTACAAGCCAGTCTAGATTATCCTAAAATCTGCCAAGATCAGTAAACTTATACTTCAACACAACAAATGGCTAAATACTAAAATGAAATAGACACGAGACAGCTGAATGGTACCTTATAGCCATTTTAAGGTATATAGCAGCCGGTCCTGTATACAAACTAAAATTGAAATGTCAATGAGCAAATCATAGGTTGTGGTTAAGAACTTGTTTTTTGTTTTTTTTTTTTTAACATACTGGTTACTCAAAACCATGTCAATTCCATAATGTTACAAATTGCTGTTAATGTTATATTGGGACTCTTAATTGCCTGGGATGATATTCTACCAGCTCTAACTTTGGACCAGAAATGGTCTCCCCAAGAAACTGTTCAACCCATCTGGGCAATAAGTAGCTGGACTCTATGTTTGGTATATGTTTGCAAGGAAAGAATCTTGATTGAATTTGAACTGTAATACTGCACCAAGGTAGAGGAATCCACCAGGGGGGAGGGGCGTGGGGAGGGGTGAGGGGATTCCCAGAGCCTATGAAACTGTCACATAATGCATAATAATTAATAAAAAAAAAAGAAGTAAAAAAAAAAAAAAGAAAGAAATAGCTGCCCAGCGAGGTAACCCAGCGTCTCGGGTCCTCACCTTGCATGGGACAAGATCCCGTAGAAGTTCAAGTTCTAATCCTGGCAGCTCCACTTCCCATCCAGGTCCCTGCTTGTGGCCCGGCAAAGCAGTCAAGGACGGCCCAAAGCCTGGGGACCCTGCACCCGCGTGGGAGCCCCGGAACAGGCTTCAGGCTCTGGCTTCAGATTGGCTCAGCTCCAGCCGTAGTGGCCACTTGGGGAGTGAATCAATGGACAGAAGATGTTCCTCTCTGTCTCTCCTTCTCTCTGTTTATCTGACTTTCCAATAAAAAAGTTAAATAAATCTTTTTTTTTTAATCTGTTTACCTTTGCTCTTCATACCATATATGGCACCATTGTAATTTCCAATGATATCAAGAGAAAGGACCTAATATAAAGACCATTGCCGTTGGACGCAGTCACACAATTTTCTTTGGACAGTGTAATATGCATTGGCATTACATTTGCTGTGCACTTGCCGGCTGGGCACGCACGCCAGGTATCTCTGCAACATGAATACTAAGTTCTCAACGTAGCAACTCTCCTTTAGCTTTGGTCTTGAAATGAAAGGTATTAGGAGCCATGCTGTACTTAGTATGTAGTCTCAGACACAGTCCTACACACAAAGTATATTTATTCACAAGAAATAAATTACATGTTACAAGCCACCGAGACTTTGGATGGTATACTATGCAGCCCTTTAAAGTTGATTAATTCAGAGCGAACATCAGGCTATAACTTCCAACAGTAATACCCAATCCTTTACCAGATAAATAGCATGCAAATACTTTTCCTATTGTTTTCTGTCTTTTCACTGGATTGATCCATTTGATGTGCAGAAGCTTCCGAGACTGATACGATTCAGTTTGTCCACTTTTCTTCTGGTTGGTTGTGCTTTGTCATCTTCTGCAAGACCCACAGCAATGTCACACAGTATGTTCTCTGGATTGCTTCCCAATATCTTCATGGCATCCAGTCTAGAGTGTAGGTTTTTGATCTATCTTGGGTTGATTGTGTAAATAAACAGCGTTGAGTCAGCTCTCTCAGTATTGCTACCATATCTACATGAGAACTAAGGGTAACTGCATTGTAGCACTTGTCATCCATTTGCTGTGATTCAGAGAATAGGATGCAAGAATTAGTTCACTTTTATTAAAAAAAATTTAAGGTGTTTGAAATAAATAAAAGGGGGGGAAGCCACACTAGATCCTGGGGTTCCAAACTCTGTGTCTTCTGAGTAGATATTTCAGACTTTCCATGTGGCACAAAGTGTCTTACCATATGGGCTTTTTTATCCATCTTCTTGACTTCATATTTTGTTTTTCTATTAAAGTTTTACTTCCAGGTTTTTTTCTGTTGTGATGAGTATTCACTGTGACAAATGTTTTTTTTTTTTAAAGATTTATTTATTTTATTACAAAGTCAGATATACAGAGAGGAGGAGAGACAGAGAGGAAGATCTTCCATCTGATGATTCACTCCCCAAGTGACTGCAACAGCTGGTGCTGCGCCGATCCGAAGCCGGGAACCTGGAACCTCTTAACGGGTCTCCCACACGGTTGCAGGGTCCCAATGCATTGGGCTGTCCTCTCCTGCTTTCCCAGGCCACAAGCAGGGAGCTCGATGGGAAGTGGAGCTTCCGGGATTAGAACCGGCGCCCATATGGGATCCTGGGGCGTTCAAGGCAAGGACTTTAGCTGCTAGGCCATGCCGCCGGGCCCCCACTGTGACAATTCTTGAATTATCCTTAAATAAAACTTGGTATTTGTGCAAGTTTGTGAAAAAAAAAAGATTAACAGATTTGTTGCAAATTGATTTACATCTTTAAGAAACCATAATGGGTATTAATTTTTGTATAGCATCATCACAGATTTTGATGTGCTGTGCTATTAATTCAGATCCTAAGGTCAGATTATCCTGGCTAAGCCAAAATTTTAGTCTATAATTACTTACTTAAAGTATGATGAATTAGAAAAAAATGGAGTTAAAATGATAAATCCGTTTTCACATGTAAAGTTTTGAAATCCATTAAAACATGAGTTCATTATATATCTAAAATGAATATATATGATTATATATGATATTATACTATATATTTTATATATTACAATATTTATATATATAATTGTCCAGAGGCCTTGGAGAGCCCTCATAAATATGCATTTCAAAATCTTAATACCAAAATAACTTTTTCATTCCCATGTCCGTGAGATTTTGAAGTGTCTGTGTGCTGTAGTGAGCAAGCTTAATGTTAGATAAACCCTAGAAAAGTACGTTGCTCAGTGTAATTTAAATTGCAAGGATAGAACATAAGTACTTCTCCTAGGGACCTATGTAAGTTGTAAAAAAGTAAAAACTGAACTTGAAATTGTTGGTTGAAATTTGTTTATTAGAAACTAAGATAACAACGGAAGTTTGCATTTAAATTTCTAGGAAATGTAGGCAGTGACTTTTTGGAGAAGAGAATATTCCTACCATAATTAGTTTAGAAAGGTTAGTGTCAGACAACCAATAAAAATTATATAATAAATAAAATTATACACATGAATCTTGAATGTTGAAATAGTTTAAGGCATAGTGATTGGAATTGTGGCAATTGAAATACAAAATGTAAACCTATGACAAACTAGAACAGATGTTAGATAAACCTTGGTAATGCATTTGATGATACAATGAAAAAACTGGGAAATTTCTGATGGGATTCATCCTATGAATACTTAGCCAAGTAACTTTGTTGTTGTTGTTGTAGGGAATGTGATATTCCATATGAGACTGTTACTTGAATTTACAAGTCCCTTAACACGGTCATTAATTCTAAGTGGTTTTAGTAGCAACATTCGACTCAACAGAGAAAATCATGTAGCAAGGCATTTTCAGAGAGTGAAACCATAAACAAACAATCCTGCATAGTTCTATATGCAACATAACCTTCAGTTCCCCAGCGTGTCAAAATGTGCCTCAGTCTTATTAACAGCAGATCCATGCAAAGCTACTGCAGACTAGACACTGGTGGCACACCAAGATGTAAACTGCTAATGTAATATTAGTAAAACTGGCACAATGCACATGCTAATTACCATTGGTACTATATTGTCACATGACACTTCAGTATTCTGAGGATTTTAGGATTACTTTATAAATTTTTTAACTAATTTGAGATATGCAATATTGAAAACCTGGTAACATTTCAAGTAAGAGTTATTCTTATTCTGTTGTTACTTCTTTCTAATTTTATTATTATTATTATTATTATTACAAAGTCAGATATACAGAGAGAAGGAGAGACAGAGAGGAAGATCTTCCATCCGATGATTCACTCCCCAAGTGAGCCGCAACGGCCGGTGCTGTGCCAATCCGAAGCCGGGAACCTGGAACCTCTTCCAGGTCTCCCACGTGGGTACAGGGTCCCAAAGCTTTGGGCCGTCCTCTCCTGCTTTCCCAGGCCACAAGCAGGGAACTGGATGGAAAGTGGAGCTTCCGGGATTAGAACCGGTGCCCATATGGGATCCTGGGGCGTTCAAGGCGAGGACTTTAGCGGCTAGACCACGCCGCCAGGCCCTTCTTTCTAATTTTAAATGAAGAAATGAAATTGAAGATACTGATATGTAAGGAATGAAAAGACAATATGTTCTTTGGCAAATCTGTTTTCAATCTTGAGAAAGACGTCTCATGTCAAAAAGACAGAGAGGCAGCAGGTAATCTCTTAGACATTCCCAATGGCTTGTAAATAAGAATATTGTCATGATTGCTTTGATATATTATGTTATATTTGTCCTGCTCCTGGTGTGGGTATCTACTTGAAAGCAATAGAGGTGGAATCATCATCAATTAAAGTGCCCTTCCCAGCAGGGAACAGAAATCAAAGCCTTCCCTTTTGAAAGTAATTAATTTCTGTTTAATTCTGCAGATGCTATTTCCTTGTGGAAAAGTGTCGCCCAAAAGTACCACTGGCATTTAAACACAGTGTTCGCTGAAGGAACATTGCCAAATGGATCAGACGCAAACCTAACATCTCGAAGTCATATTTCTGACTCAAGTATGACTCAAGTACTGTGATATTTAAATGGCTGGATGAATATAAAATTTTGTAAAGACACAACTGTATGAAAACATTGGCTAGATTTATAGGTTAGTGCAAAAAAGGAACAAAACAGATTGCTTTTAAAACAGATTGCTTTTAAAATTGTTTCTTAAGTCATTCACCTCAATTCTACATTAGAGTTGAAAACACATAACCTCAGCCAGGCAATGTTTACTGCCTGAAAAATAAAACTGAGTTTTATCTTATAGACATATTTTGAATGGTGAGTTATTTCAAAGCAAAAGCTTTATTTTTATGACTTTCAAATAACTCAGCATTACTGACCATATAAACAGGTGGCTTAATTACTTTCTTATTTAGGTAATGTATTCCTGAACCTCTGTTTGAGAAAAGGGCTTGACCATTGCTTGTAAAGCAAGTGCCTGCAGTAAGCCAGTGTGCAGTATCAATGTCATCTTTCTGCAGAAATGGTTGTGAAGAGAATCATTGTAATACGAAGCTCATATGTATTTTACGATCATTTTCACTATTTTCAGTCCATTCAAATTTTGGCCTAATATGTTCGCTATTGAAAAATTAACTTTGTTAAGACTGTCCTTCCACGCAGCGTGATGGCTCAATTAGCTTATCATCTGCCTGCAAACGCTTGGATTCCTTGTGGGCTCCACTTCCCATCCAGCTTGCTGCTTGCGGTCTGGGAAAGTAGCAAAGGATGGCCTAAGGCCTTAGAGCACTGCACTCATGTAGGAAACTCAGAAGAAGCTCCTGGCTTCAGATCAGCTAAGCTCTGCAGCCATTTGGGAGTGAACCAATGGATGAACAATCTCTCTCAATATCTTTCCTTCTCTCTATAAATCTGTCTTTCCAATAAAAATATAATGCAGTCTACATTCTTCAATAAATAATCAAAGCTTTAAGTTGCCAACTGTACAATATTAGATGGCCGTAAGAGCACAAAAATTGTTATTAAAATCAGAATTGTCAGTTCAGCAGCAAAGATTAAAAGCTTTCAAACTCTAAAAAAACATTGGGTCTACCGGGAATTTCTGTTGAAAACATAAGTGTGTAGTAAACAAAAACTTAATAAAATACGTAGTTTTTATTTTTTTAATATTGCTGGTCAGAGAATAATTACAAAAATAATCATGTATAACAAACATAACTCTAGGAATTTGAGAATAATGCATTACTGACACAAAACAAAAATGAAAACTTCAGTAAAATGGTAAGTTTTGCATCACATAGAATGGTCAGTACCTTACTGATGTGAAACCAACAGGTTCACATTTCGATACAACAGTTGGGATTCAGGTGGCACAGGCGGGTGAAGGGATGGGCGATGTCTGGCAGACGGGAGTGTTGGCAGGTACACATCTTGGCAGTAGCAGTAGTGTAATTTGTGTCTGCTTGTTCTTCCTTGTCTGGTTTTGTATTTGTGATTTCAAAAATGTTTAGTAGAAGCATAGTTTTTTTTTTTTTTTTTTTGGTAAAGAAAAGACACTTCTTTTAAAACAATCACAATTATACCAATCTAGACAACCTACCAAAATACCAAACATACCAAAATTTTTCTGAAAATATTTAATTCAGGATTCTGTATCTAAATGGCAATTTCAATTTGGTGTTCACCTTTGAAGAATCATTCATTTTTTACATTGCATTTGTATGCATGTGTGAGGCAAAGACAGAAAAGGAGACCAAGTGACACTACGTCCCCTGGTTCTCGTGGAGCGGGGAGCTGGCTTTGGAGGAAGCTGGAGCCACAGCACAGCTGGAAATTGAGCCCACGCCCTCTGTCACTTGCAGAATGTCCTAAGCCACGTCCTAACTGCTGTTTCAAATGCCTGCTTTAAATAGTAATTATTGTTTGTACATGCAAAAAGGGGAAATATGTCTTAAGTGTATAGGCTTCTACTATAAAATGTCACAGATGAAAAGGCCACGAGTTTATTCTGAAGATAACAAGCATCTTAGTGCAGCATAATGGAAGTTGGTTTAGATATATAGCTGGTGAGCAATCTTGGGGATCTCAAATGCCCAGCTAGTGATGGACGTTCTTAGCCTCACATAATATGACTTGGGGCTTCCTCTCTAAGATAAGCTTACACCACTTTCCTCAGGGACTTACTGTCCTCAGCTCTTCTCCCTCTAATCTCCGCCAAACCTCAAGGCTTTGTGTACCTACTGATCTCTGTGTAGAGAGGACAGCTCCCACCTGCTGGCACATCCCCAAATCCCTCAGTAACCAGGGATGAGGCTGAAGCCAGCAACCAGAAACTCAGGGCATGCACCCTTGCTGATGGAAAGGGGCCAGCAATGCTGCATTTGCAGGAAGCAGACATTAGGAAGAGAGCCAGCTGTTGTATCAAGTACTCCCAAATGGTACACAGGTATCTTAAACACTAGACTAAAAGGCCGCTCCTCCGGCCTCTCGTTGGCCTCCTTTAAGGCACTCACATCCAAGCTTTACGTCAGGTCCGTGATGAAGTCTTCTCTGCCACTGTAGGAGACAACAATGGGATTCCTAGCACCTGACTTGGCCTGTTCCAATGCTGTCTGTTGTCATCAACTGTGGAGTGAACTGAGAGAGCTCTCCCTTCTCTCTCTCTCTCTCTCTCTCTCTCTGTCATCATATTTTCAAATAAATAATTAAGTAAAATATTTGAAAAATAAGTCTGACCTGACTTGATATTTACTCTTTCTGTTGGATTATTATCACTCTCGGGAATGTTCTCTGCTTGCAGGCAAAAACTTCACCCTCCTGCCCATGACTGTAGCCCCCAAGACCAAGAAAGGGGTTCATTATCTACTGAGAAAAGTAGTAAATAAATACTTACAGAACTCCCTAAAATAGAGACTTCAGAGATATGCTAGCAAGGAAAAAAAAGAAAAAAAAATCTCTCCATAAGGAAAATCCAGGAAAGATAAATTTCTAGGTCTATCATAAGAGTTTAATTCACAGAACACAGAGCATCAACTCATGCTTTTTATTTGGATTCTGATTTATCATTTAGGGTATTATGAGTAGCTTCACGCTTCATTATAATTTATTTGACATAAACAGTAAATGATCACAAGGCATACATCCCAAACTGTGTCGTTTCCCATCACTCCTCCTTAGACACGCACATACACAGAGGCACACACAAATCCACAATAACACACATAGCAATTGCTCCTACACCTTCAGGATAAAAGGACTTCAGGATGGTGATATTAAACCATGCATGCCAAGAAATAAGATTTAAGTAAAATATATAATATATAAAAATGATCTATTTTATTATCAACTTTCAAAGGATATTTGCATTAAAATGTCAGATCCATTTTCAGAGCATGTTCAGGAAAGAATTACATTGGTCATTAGAGGAGTTAAAATCAATCTAAAGGAATTTTAAACAGAGCCCACAAATACGGTCTGTACGATCAATGTCGGACAATGTCAAAGACATTTTTACTCTGTGAGTATAAAGCATGAGCTTCAGGTTTATGCTGGATATTTGTGATGCTTCAGCTATAAACCACCGAAGTTATGCTTTTTGTGTGCCATTTATTCACTGTCTGACAAAAGCAAGAGAAAGACCACTGAAGAATCATACTTTTACAGAACAATTGCCATCCAGCATTCATTTTGGTCATATGGCAGTGTCTTATTTTCTAGACCTTGATTAATATCCTTTCAATTCTAAAGGGATATTTTCAAATACATTTTTCCTGATAAATTATTACATTTATACCTAGAAAAATAATGCATCTCTAGAAATATGTAGTCCATTGTTTAGACATTTATTAAGACTATATTTATCCATTAGATTTACAGCTATCTGACATGACAGTGTGTTCTCAGAACTAAATCATATTCTTTAGAGTCAAACACATTATTGAAAGCTGCATGGACAAGCAGTATTACCTTTACTGAGCACATATTTTAATTTTCCAATAATATAATTACATGCATTTACTTATGATATATGAAAACAAAATAGCATAGAAACTGGTCAAGCTTCCTAATTTCAAATCAATTTTAACTTAAAAAATTTTTATATAAACTTGTCTCTTCTAAGTATCTCATTCATCCATATAAAAAGAAGCTATTATGTTGCTAGGAGACAAGAGGAGTCATTGCTGAGTGTCCTACTTGCACTCACTAAAAAGCTCTGGGAGCAGAAGAGACAGGGCCAAACAAGATAAGTGAATATAAGTCTCCTGAATATATTCTCCAAATGGCTTAAACGGTATAATTTATTTAGGCCTATTTTTGCCATAATTAAAATCTTTTAACAAAAAAAGCATATTTTATGCAGATAAAATTCCAGAATGGTGAAAAGGCAAACTTGAATAGAACACAGCTATCATTCAACCCCACCAAGGGTTCTTCAATTAACAGATAAAAACAAAAGATCTCTGGGTTTTCTATAATTCAAAATAGCAGCAAATTGGGATCTGACTCAGTAATAGCCCAACGCAACCTCTCTTCAGTGGATCTAAATTATCAACTATGTATCTCAGGCACAGCACAAGCACAACATTGAAAGCAAACTATGATCATCGATCCAAGTCAGCTCTTCATTGTATGCCCCCAGTTTTACTAAACCACCATTTCCTCCTCAAGCACACATAGCCGCCCACAGCTTAACTACCACCAAGTTAAATCGCTTGGATTCTTCCCACGTCTCTTGATTTTTTGTTGCTTCGCTTTGTTGTACAGAACCTGCTGAAAATCATAAATCCTTGTTTATTCCTTACCGCCAGCTACTGTCAGCCTGACATCTCACGTTACATAAAGTACTTCAGCCTACAGTCTCTCTTTATGTAAAAATCCTACTGATGGTCTTAGCCTAGCCCTAGGTTCCCAAATGCTGCTTCCTCTTCACAGTCCCACACCAAGGTGATGATTACACAGCACGGATGGTCCACTGCTAGTTTCCAGGAAATCACACTGTAAGCCAGAATAGATATCATTTCTTCCCTCATATACTTTAGTTTTCTCAAAAAATCTCTCACTACTGGAATACATTCTCTGGAAAAGAAATTCAAGATGCTATATTTTATCACTGATGAAAAGTAAGGAGAACTTTGTTCTTGCTCTAAAAAATAGTGCTTTAAAATGAAAAGTCTAGCATTACTTTTCCTTTTTTTTATCTGACAACTTTAATGGATTACACTGTCAATATGGCAAGACAATTTTTGTGTACTTACGATCACATACCTAAAATGACAGGGAACAGAATCTACTCTCTTATGACAGCACATATGATATAAAACTTATAATGAGTTTGGATTTTTAAAATAAGGAGGCAACTGAATGTGGTGAATGGTGGCAAATATATCAAAGTGAGATGTTAGCAATAGGAGAAAGGAGGTGGCGAGTACTGAACCACACAACCACTGTAAGTTTAGAACTCTTCTGAGAACTGGCATTATGGTTCAGTGGGTTAAACCACTACCTGCAATGCAAACATTCAATACCAGAGCACTGGTCCAAGTCCATGCTGTCCACTTCCTGTACTGTTTCTGCTCTAATTCACCTGGGGAAATAATGAAAGATGGCCAGGTACTTTTTGCTGCCAACTGTTGTGAGAAATTTTGAGCAGGTTTCTGTCTCATGGATTCAGCTTTGTTCAGTTCCAGCCATTGTGGCCACTTGAGAAATGATCCAGTAGATGGAAGCTCTCCCTTCCCTTCAGTCTCTCTCTCTGTCATTTTTTTTTCAAATGAAATAATCTATGTAAATGAATCTATACTGAAATAAAATATTTTAAAGTAACATAAACAGAATATATAAAACACTCAGCGAACTTCAAGACACTGAGACCAAAATAGACTTTAAATTCCATACACGTGGCCAATTTCGAAATGAACTAGGGGATGAAAGATTTTTTCCTTTGTCTCCATTTTTATTCTTTCTATCATTGTGTTACTCTGCCTTTCAAATAAATAAAATAAAGTTGGAGAAAAAAATTTCACTGTCCAGTAAGTAAAGATCATAGTAAGAAGATACTGAAATAAGAAACAGCTAATTCTCCGAAAAGCAATTAAATAAACATCATCTGGAATCTTTTAACACTTCTGGAAATTAAAAAAGATAATTCCTTTGATTTGTGTGTCAACTACATCCAACAGTTTGACTGAAAGGCTGTGTGGGCTGGGGAATGTGTGTAGCCTACATACAAACCCTTCCAGATGACACAGCGACACAGCGAGGCTCTGCAAGTCTTTCAGCTGAATTACCTGCAAGTGCGCTGAAGATTCCAGTGACGTTCTGTGGATGAAGACACACTACCTGGGAAGCAGAGGTTAGGCAGGATGGAGATTTTATTTTTTCTGTTCCTGATTCTTGTGGTTACAGCAGGGAGCAACCTCAGTCTCTGAAAGATGCCTGTGAACACTTAAACTACTGGACATGCCAAGATAACCGCAGCAGAGAAAATGCGTGACTGGGTTCACCCCCAGCGACAGCCTCAACACCAGCCGGGTACCGTGGGGTACAGTGAACTCTGGGTTTCTGCCTTACACAAGGGTCAACCTTCCCGGCAGCAACAATAGTCAGACCACAGCTCTACGTGCCTGTGTGGCAGGTGTTTAAAAGCTTTGTATATATTGCTTCTCAGCCTTTGGGCTAAAATTGAGTGTGAAAGCTCTGGTTAACACTGTCTCTGCGTTCATGCACTCTGCCTCAGTAACCAATTTGCTGTCTGAATTTTCTACACGAATCAATTTCTGTATCAATGTGAATAACTTCCCACACTTCTTCAGTTTAATGATTGGCTCTAACAATTACTGATTGATTGATTGAAACCTGGATTCAACAGTGGGTCACATCAAATAAGCCATGGATATCACAATTTCCTGATTATAATATATACAAAAGATCCTCGTTTAAGTTAGTGGAAACAGTAAGATGGTGAACAGCTCCAGAGTTAGGATATATGTTCTATTAGGTACTTTTGTGTTAGCTAATTTAACAATAAGAATAAAATAGATGATCAGCTTTATACAACATGTCGATAGCCATGGTAAAGTAGCATGCATGCACAGAGTTCTGATCAGAAGCACCATAAAATAGAGACCCTTCTCACCAAGCTTCTGTCTAAAAGTAACACTAGCAATCCAAAGCCTCAAATGGAAATTAGCCAGGTTCACACGCAAAGGACCCTGAAATTTACCTTGCTAGGCAGTCTGTAGTTCTTTTTTAAGTTTGTCCCTAAATGGATTCTTTCAGGCCATTTGTCGGGACACCTATTTTCACAATGGGAAAAGAAAAACATACATTATTTGGAGATCGATAGACACTGAGTTGATTTCATTGGTGTCAACGGTCAAAGTTGAGGTTTATGAGAATTAAAAAATAAATGGATTTCTGGCCTATGGATTTCTCCCAGTGGACCCAGTGGCTTCCCCATCCCATGCTATAATAATACAGTAATTCCTCAAGTTTCTGGAATGGTGTTAGAACAAAGGAAAATTGTGGGAAGGCTTAAAACATTCTGAGGCTCCAATAAAAGGAAACAAGAAGTAACACATTCACTAGAAATGTAGGATAGATGCTGGTAAAGCTGCATCCTTTTAAAAAAAGTTAGAATTTATCCATTGTCTTTTAAAAAATGGAAAATAAACCACAAGAGATAGAAGCAATCGTTAGCTGCATGGATGAAGTATCACAGGCTAAGTCAGTGGAGGCTGTGCAAAGAAAAGGTAAGTGAGGTCGCTGGTAACAGACCAAGAACCAGACCCAAGAGCAGGAGTAGAAACAGACCCTTGTGTTCCCACAGGCAGCATACGTCCCTATTAGCCTTGAACATGAAGCAACTCTCCATAGAAAATGCTACAAATAGCTACCTCAACGATGTCTGACAAAAGTTGTAAGTCTATTTTACCTAAAACCTCTCTTGGGCAATTCTAGATTTCCATTAGCAACCTTTTGTTTTTGTTTTTGTTTTTTTGGTTTTTTTACCCTACTTTTCCTTGAGCTACAATAATTTCTGTGAATAAGCTCAATGTGGTCGCTGTGAAGACAATCCATGACATTGGCATATGGAAATAGTATAAAAGAACACAAGTCTTGTTAGCCATGTTCCCTCAAAAGATTTCAGGGACTACGACAGAACCAGAGTATCATTATGATTAAATAAAAACCACTCAAAGAAAAGAAACAATTTTAAGATGTCGCTCAAGCCATTGCTGCTGATTTCCATGGTCTAGAAATGCAATTGCACCAAATTGAAGCATGTAGTTTTTGCATCCGTATGTCTGATGTCATAAACATCAGTCAAGACATTAGCTATAAAAAATAAAATACAACTGTATCAGCGCTGAGATTTTAAATCATTAAACTAATGTAGTGGCTATTTAGTTATAATTATCTGCATAATTATACCGGTGTTTAAATAGCCATTGTTTTATAATACGCAACTCAACTATATCATAAGTCTTAACAGAAAATCTTTGTAAAACATCAAAATTTAAAATCAATCTGCAAATTTTTGAAGGATCTGCGAAGACTAAAATAAGGAAATAAAAGCTTATTTTTATCTGTATTTTTATGAATATGAATAGCTACTGCATTTCTACCGAAGTATTTTTGTTTTGCTAAAAATTGAAATATATTACTGGATAAAAGGTTTGGACTGTCGAAACTAATGAAATAATGAAGTTTTTGATGAACCATTTAAAATCAGAAAATATATCATGTACTAAGTCTAAAGTGGTTGATACAGCTTTTATTATATAACAGGCCACCTAAACTTAACAACCCTACCAGCAAGTATTACTTATGTGTTTTACAACCAATGAAATTAATCCTGAGAGACATCTTCCAGCTTACACAAACTGGTCGGCCTAGAAATTTCCAGAGTGCACACTGTGTGGGTTCAGGAATGCAGGATGCCCACGTTTCTGCAGGTCATGAACTTTAGGAACTGTGAGGCTTCTACTTTTTGTCCTTGTTTACCTCCCAGTGGATTAAGTCATTTTAGAATCCTTGTGTTTCCTCATCTTTCCCTTTTTCTGCACTCTGTCAGGTATAAACCTAATGAATTCGCCAACCTACTGCAAACACACCTGGATTGGAAGTGGAAGATTCTCGTTCTTAGAGGAGAACAAACGTCTTCATCAGGAAGCTGATCAGCTAGAAATTTTTGCCTGAAACACTGTACTATGCATTTTAAAAGAAACATTTCTTTCTCTATTCTTTCCAGTCATTGTGTTCATCAACAAGGCTAGGTTTTAAAACTTCTTAAAGGAATTTATAAGAAATTATTATTTCAAAAAGGATTTCAGATCACAGAAGTTATAAATTTTGCCTATGTTACAAAGTGGTATTCCTTTCCTAGATTCATACATAAGCAATGCAACTTTAAAATACATCATAAATATTAAATTACTATCTTAATAACAGTCTCCTCAGATCCGACTTTGCAGCTTTGTTAAGCATTAGCTGGTATTTTGTTGCTTTGGTTGCTTTTCCAAAAGTGATCTTTCCATAACTGGTAACAAGTGCCTTTAGCTGCAAGCAGTACATGAATATACATGAAACACCCGCCATTACCCTTTGCCGTTAGTAGTGAACACATCCTAGCCATCAGAATACACCTGTGCTGTCCACCAGGCAGCACTTGCAAACTCTGTATTTTTTAAGGGAGTCGTGATACCTGACATTCTCAACTTTGCAGCAGGCACTTACTGAATCATGGCAGACAGTGAGGGAAGGTCGGTTGTCCAGCCCTGCCCTTGCAGCTTTTCAGCTGTTATATTTTAATATAGGGTGCTCTGCATCAGGCACTGATTGTCACATGGGCTTGAGGGACATAACTAATGAAAAAAAATCAATGGCCAGTTGTTTTTAAAATGTCAGAGAAAACTAAGGAAACATCTGAAATGTCAAAATGCACTTGAAATAGGATATAGTGATCCAAAGGCGCAGAAGTAATTCAGGGTTTCATACACGAAGGCCCTGGAGGAGGACCAAGAAAGTCCGTCAGCAGCTGGAAAGCCTGGCTTCTACTAACTGCTGCTTTCAGGTCTCAAGAAAATGGAAAAGCTTTAGAAGCAGAGGCAGTTGTAATTAGGGTGGATGACTCCAACTCTGGCAGATTATGGCATAATTATGAACTCTCCATTAAAGTGTGAGGAACGGAAGTCATTTCAAGTGAGTTTGAGTGAAAGGGGTCCAATAGGATTTCAAGAAGTTATCTAACAAGCCAAAGTCAAGCCAACTCCCCTGAGAGTGGGAACTAAATGCTGTCACAAACCAAAGACTAGTCATGTATATTATTTCCCACCCCGTGGGACCACACTGTTTCTCCAACTCTGATTGTCTTGGGAAATCTGCTCCACTGCCATGTCTTTAGTCAAGAATTCCTGCAACTACTTCCATGAGTTTCAACGTCACCACTCCATCCTCACATCTACAAGTTCTTTTGCGAAAATACTAACCTTGACTAGCTAAAGGAGCCAAATGTACTTGTTTCAGTGACATCAACTGATGAATGTAGTCTCTCTTTTCAGGCACCTGGAGCAGGAAAGGAAACCCTTTTTGTGAGAATGACAATGACAAAATTCCTTTGTCAGATAGAAAATGGAATCTGCTTTTTGGTCGTTGCTGTTGTTGATCATGTTTTATTTTGCAAAAATTTTAATGGGTTTCTCTGGCTGACACAGTGGCTCAACTGGTATTCCCTCTCCTGCAAACCCCAGCATCCCATAGAAGATGACCCAAGGCCTCAGGATCTGGCACTCTTGTGGGAAAACCCTCAGCATTTGGCTTCAGATCAGCTCAGCTCAGGCTGTCATGGTCATTTGGGGAGTGAAGCAACACTTGGAAGATTCTTTCTCTCTCTCTGTGCGTGTGTGTGTGTTTTCATTCTTCTCTCTGTAAATATGCCTTTACAGTTAAACCAAATACAACTTTAAACAAAATAAAATAGGTTTCTGTCACTTAGCTGCAAAAGATTTCTGAGAAATTAAATTTACAGGTATTAATATATCATTAAAGGAGCATTAACAAGGCCACGCATTTCATTTTAAATCGTCTTTTCTTGTAACTGTCAAAAGAAGAAACATTTCACTTCCGTTAGGTGCACAGTCAGGTACCCGCTCTCAGTCAGTAATTCACTTGGCTGAACATCAAGCTCTTTTAGTTTTTTTTCTTAAGCACTAAATTATACTTCGTTTTAAATATTTATTGAGCAAGAATCAATTTCATTCTGTTAATTAGTCTGTTACCATGTCCTCTTGTCACTATAGCTCAATTTACAATATGTTATATTAAAGAGGTGCTAATTGTCTGGTGTTGGTAGTGGAAATTTCATCACAATTAATCTACCAGGAAATTTAGTGGTTATACAAAACCACAAAAAGTTATTAAAATAATTTGCAAAAATAACAATAACATTATGTAAGCTACAATACATAAGGAAACTTTTTAAAGTATGAATAATTTCAATAAAGTATATAAAAAACATAGAAGCAAAAGTGAAGTGTTCTTTTAAAGGCGAATCCATTTGTAAGAAAAAATTATTTCATGGGGAAAGAATTTCAGTATAGTAAAAGATAATCACAAATATATTTACCAGTACAAGCAAAATCAGAGTCTCAACACTGTTTTGTGAATCAGTCACCATACTTGGTCATAGAATAGAAGTTCCCGATAGAAATCCAGATAATTGAAAGAATCCAATACTTCACAAGACAGCATTAGGTAAAACAGTGAAAAAGGGGTCAGACAAGATTTCATGGTAAAAGGGAAGTTAAAAGAGTTTTAGAAAATCCCCACAGATATCTCAGTAACCTGTGCACAGCTTTGGGTCAATAACTCTTTTATCAAGGATATTAGAGTTAGTTAACCCGCCCCGCAGGAAAGAGACAGGAAGGAAGCAGGACGGCCAGAAGAACGGTATTGGACTTGGATCTTATCCGATGGGAGTCTATTGCTGTTAACACTTTGCCTGTGCTTCAAACAAGGGGAGGGTGATTCAGAGACGGTTAGTATTTCCTGTTGAGTTTTACAGTGAAGAACCATTGCTTTCCTTGAATGGCCAGAGAGACTCTGTGCAAAACTTTAA
This sequence comes from Ochotona princeps, assembly GCF_030435755.1. Classification (NCBI taxonomy): domain Eukaryota; kingdom Metazoa; phylum Chordata; class Mammalia; order Lagomorpha; family Ochotonidae; genus Ochotona; species Ochotona princeps. The sequence continues at coordinate 20,139,490 of NC_080834.1, read as the reverse complement.
CGTCAGAGCTACATAGAACCCTGGGAATGAAACTCCTGTCTGCTAATCCTGGGGTAATGCCTGATCGTAATGTGATTGGAAGGCACACCGTCAAGCCGAGGCATATTATTTAGTCTAAGGCTTGGTACTGTTTGTCTGCATGGGATAAGAACTTCCTGTGGAGCTGTCACTCCCTTCATCTGCTCTGTTTGTCCCTTTTGGAATTGAACGTTCATCCTATACCTGTTCCGATGTTTTATTTTGGAAACCTATATGTAGCTTGCTTGGTTTCCCAAAAGCACAGCTACAGAGGACTTTGCTCCAAACATTGCGGAGTGAGGGAGATCACTCCAGACAAGTGTAGCATTGTAAGGATGAGCCTTTGATGTTCAAGCTTAGCAACAGTAGCTTCTAATACACTCCAGGAGCCATTATGCTGTGTGCCAAAGAATTATTCAAATTCTCATCTTCCAAACATCATTTTTTTAAGATTGATTTTTTAAAATATTTTTATAATTGGAAAGTCAGTTATTCAGAGAGAAGAGACAGAGAGGAAGATCTTCTGTCCACTGATTCACCCCTGAAGTGACTGCAACAGCTGGAGCTGAGCCAATCCAAAGCCAGGAGCCCGGAGACTCCTCTGGGTTTCCCACATGGGTGCAGGGTCGCAAAGCTTTGGGTCATCCTGGACTGTTTTCCCAGTCCACAAGTAGGCAGCTGGATGGGAAGAGGGGCCACCAGGATTAGAACTGGTGCCCATTTGGGATTCTGGCACAAGCAAGGAGAGGACTTTAGACACTAGGCTACCGCGCCGGGCCTGCTTCAATCATCTTAAGGAGCACGCAGTCCAAAGTTTCCACAAGAAGTACAAAATTCTCAGTCACCTAAGTACAGGAGGCAGGAAGGGGGCAGCTGAGCCTGGAGCTTCAGTTCATCAACTTCAGCAGGGAGGCAGGAGGCAGAAGGGGCAGGACACACAGGGAGCCGTGCAGTCCCTTTCCTCACAAAACTTTCTTAACCAGCAGACCTGCCCATTGCTGTGGAGTATTTGTTATCACCCAGTTACATCCCATCACAAAGTGATACCATGAATCTCAACCAGGTTTGATTTTTATTTTTGTCACTTTGTACCTAAAATCTAAAGTTAAAATTGGAGCAAGTTAAAAATCTGGCAGCTGTTGGAGTGGGGTTAATGTGTTTCGCGTGGGAGTCTGGAAAGCCAGGGGGAATTCTTGTAAGCTCAGAACTGCACTCTTGCCAAAATTTGTATTTTGATATTAGTATCATAATGGTGTTAGGACGTGGGTCTTTAGGGAGCCGCAACTTAGTGAATGGGATTTGCTGTCATGAACAGATTTCAGTGAGACCCCTTGCTATAAGCAATATAAAGACAAAGCAAGATGACAGACATTACAAGCTGAGAAATAAGCCTGTAGCAGACATTGGACAGTCCTCCCCCTTAGTCTGCAACTTCCAAAATTACGTGAAATTAATCCCTGAAGCTAACACACCATCTCCTCAAAGACCCTCTACTGTTGCAGCCTGCATGGACTAAAATAGGCGCAAAATGTTCCGATAATAGAAAAACACTTAGTTCCTAATATACTATAATTAAATATACTGGAAAGGCATCTGCATATAGTGATATTATTAAGGATAATCTAAATCCTTGCCTTGCATATGCCTGGATCCCATACAGGTACTGGTTCCTGTACCAGCTGCTCCACTTCCCATCCAGCTCCCTGCTTGGTGCCTGGGAAAGTACCAGAGATGTCCCAAAGCCTTGGGAACCTGCACCCTCATGGGAGACCCAGAAGAAGCTCAGACTGGATTGGCACTGTAACTTTTTCATTTGCTAACTTCTGTTATCATCAGCTGAGTGGCTGCCTGCTGCCTACAGCTAGTGCATAGGAAGATGTGGTTCCTAGAGTAACAGGAGCTGTTGTCCCCAGGCTGGGTTATTTTAGACTCCTCAACACACCCTAGGCTTGTCTGCCAGGTTCCCTCGCACCAGCAAGGTGGTATCAATATTAATTGGCTTTTTGACTGCATAGATAATTTTGAGAGTTTTCCTCACAGTCAGTACTTTTGCAATACATTTAATGAATTCTTGAATAGCTGAAGTTTTCAGCCCAAACAGTGGAATGTTTCCTTTGCTCTTAGAGACCATATGTGACACCGATGAGCGCTCCAAGCCCCAACAATCAGCTTGTCTCATCGCCCATCCCTTCAAATGTATGATTTTGTTTTAGAAACAAGTAGTATCTCAGTATCTCTATTTATGTGTATTATTATTACTGGACCTGATTTTGCATTGATTCTGTAATCAATTTCAACTAAAACATGCGCTAAGGCCATTAGGCTAAAGTCCTTGTCTTGAACGCGCCAATATCCCGTATGGGAGCCGGTTCTAATCCCGGCAGCTCCACTTCCCATCCAGCTCCCTGCTTGTGGCCTGGTAAAGCAGTTGAGGATGGCCCAAAGCCTTGGGACCCTGCACCCGCGTGGGAGACCGGGAAGAAGTTCCTGGCTGCTGGCTTCTGATCGGCGCAGCACCAGCCGTTGAGGTCACTTGGACAATGAATCATTGGACGGAAGATCTTCCTCTCTGTCTCTCCTTCTCTCTATATATCTGACTTTATAATAAAAATAAATAAATCTTTAAACAAAAAAAGAACAACAGAAAGAATGCTGTATATTTTCATCCTGAAACAATCTTTATTTTGTTGCAAGTTGTGCTTTAAGCCTAATTATTCCTACTTTTGCTTCCTGGCAGCCAGTTATTTCTGGATTAGTTTATGGAATTTTCCGATTTTTTCATATTTTCCTTTCACGGTTTTCAATGCTATGGTTTGCCAGCTTTCCCACTCCAAGGTTGGCTCTAGTCTACTTCCAGACCAAGAACTCAAAAAACTGTAGTAGGCATTCTTTATTTTATCTATAAGACATTTTAATGTAAAAATCATTTTTAGATATCAATCTTTATGCACTAGACATCTTTTACATGTATTTATTCATTTTTGCTCATTTTCTTCCTCCTTGTCAGCAATATTATTTCATGAATTCCACTCGTTGGGTGTATTCTGAAGACGCATTCAAATGTTCTCACAGTCTGCCAAAACCTCTTGGGTGAATGAGTCAGTATTAGATAATTTTATTGCTTATTTTTAATTGAATAATTATTTTTTTCCATTTTTGTTATTGTTTTCCATGATACAGTTTTGTGGGTATAGGGATCCCCCCTCTCATCTCATTTCAACTTCTCTATTTCCTCCACTAACATCCCCCCATGTTATCACAGTCGTGCAGTTACAAGGTTAACTTCCTGCTATTTTAGTGTTTCATGGCATTGTAGCTACAGGAAAGGTAGGACATGCGGTATCGTACTGCCAAGGAATATTTAACTGTTTCACTGTGAGTCCTCCTTTAGAGGCATATACTGCAATTTATCTTCACTTCCCGGTATGATAGTCTCCATAAGACATACTTAGTTCTCTATCTGTCTGTTTATTTTGCACTTTGAATGGTATTGCTTATTTGTCATTCACTTTAATTTAGGAGCACAAGAGCTTAAGTTGCAATCACATTGTGTCAGTACTGTTAATAGCACACCGTCACTGGTCCGTCCTTCCTGGAGTGGACGATCACACATGTTTCACGATCTCATTCAAGCTTCCAAGAAAAGATCAGCTCATTTCCTGACACATAATGAAAATCTTAAGAAATCTTCATCCAATTAACCAGGCTTCTTACTGACCTGATTTGTACAGGACCAGCTTTGTAAACTTTACAAGTTTTATCATTGTCTCCAGGCTAACTGCCTCATATTTACACATTTCTGCCTGGACTCCTAAGGTAAATAAATGTTTTCTTCTGCTTCTCTGAGTTAGAGTCTGGATAATTGAATGCTATCTTCATATTTTCCAGATCTTATTTATCTGAAAGCTTACTCAAGCTGCTCCATATGAGAACTGGCTCCTTGTGTTTAGACAGAGGTGGGACCACACAGCAGAGAGCTTAGCACAGATTTGTGGGTGCCTTGGATGAGGCATCCATCCTTTGTATTCTTTTAAACTTGTAAGAAAACAGAAAATACAAAAAAAAAGTTTCAGAAGCAATTTTAAAAATCCAGCAAAAAAGAATATGTAAACAGCAAATCTAAAAGACAGAAAATCATAATATAATATTGCTTAGGAAAACTATCAAGATTAGTGGAAAAGTATATCCAATGTTTTCACAGAAAATTAAACCTAGTAAAGTATAATCCTTAACTTTAGTCTTATGTCAATAATTTCTGCAAGTCTCTTGGAATGATGCATACTGATTTTAGACTAATTACACTCTTAACAGTTAGGAACACATGCAAAGGTGAGAAGTGAAAGGATACTGTAAGATTGAAAAATGTAATTTAAAATTGCTGGTGCAAACATACACATAAAGCAAATGGAATAAGTAATGGGGGGGTGGAGGGAAAGGAATCAAAGCCCCAAATTAACACCTATGCAAATGTTAATTCAGTGTCTAAAAAAATCTGCCACTTAAACCTTGCATTTGAAAGAAATAATTATATTTGAGAATAGATAACATTAACTTCAGATACAAATCTGAGTAAAGGCTTATTTGTAGTGTGGGTTGACCTGAAAAAGTTGTAATGTAAATTACCAAAATCAAATCATGCTCTATACCATGATTATAGCACTGATAAAAGGAATGCATACTTTTCTTGAGCACAAAAAAAAATTATGCCTTAGGCCTATGAAAATCAATGTATGAAAAAATTTTATCTCAAAGAAAAATGAATACCTTTAGAAAGATACTTAAATGAAAATAGTATTATTCTATGCTCACCAAAACGTAGATCTAGTTGTCCCATCAATATCACTAAATGTCTTAAATGTAGGTTTTGTTTATGATCAATTAGGATTGTTGGTTTTTTTTAGTATTTGTGTGTTTGAACATTGATATAGAGAGATTTACAAATACAAGGAAACAAAGAATTTGAGACTTGACCTGTCAAATTCAGTTGGATGAATTGAACACCGTGGTGATCGCTTTCCAGAAGCAGGTCTTTATTTTTATTAAATAGAATGCACACAAGGCCACTGTTAGGAACTGAGATACTGCACTAACTTCCAACAGGATAGACAGAAAAGAATTCCCTTATGCTGAATTCTACCACAGGAGATGCATGTCTACCCATCAAAAGGGTCCAGTTAAACTGAAAAACCATTAGTAAGCTACCGCCTGCTTCAGTCCTTTGAAGAAATGCAGAGCGATCTTGTGGTAACCAGTCTTGTTTTTGGATGGTGCTATTTCCTCACTTGGAATCCAACTACCTTAGGAAAGCTGTTGTGTCCAAAATTAGTGAAATTCTGGCCTATTTTAGGGTTGGATGATGTCTGGTTCATGAACCAGTAACAAAAATCAATTCAATCTTCATAACTCAATATATTGAAAATCTGTTTAGATTTGAAGCTGTTTATCATTCAGGGCCTCCTTTCTTCACTCACTGTAAAACTGGTTTTTGCTTACAGTTTTATTCTTAGACAAGCTTTTGTTTTTTTACTTGAACCTTCTCATTTTCACCCATTTTACCCATGTACTCATTTTCCTAGTATCTTTTTTGTAAGTTGGAAAGAAAGTGGACCTTTAGGTAGTCTCTTAAGAATTGCGTTTGAATCTACTGCTGTTATTTTTTTCTTGTATTTTGTGGAATTCATTAGCAAGTTAATTTTCTCCTTCTGTCAGTCTGACTCACAAAGAGATTTAGAGACACAGCTTGAAATCTTTTTGTAGGTAGAATTGTCTTTCACAAAGAAAACTTATTTAAAGAAAACTTCAAACCACATGTCCTAAAATCTGTTTAAATACTCAAGAGGGCTTTCCCTGCTCCTAAAATAATGGCTACCTTGTGAGAATGTGGGGTTAAATAACAACTGCAAAAAATTACATATTGCTTATCATCTTTGTTTCTGTTTTGATAGTTACCCAACATGCAGAAAGAGTTACTTCTTGGTATTGCTTTGTGTGTGAACAAACTTCTTATTTCAAATTCAGACTTTTCTTCCTGGTCCCGTCAGTGTGAAGCAGCCAGCAAAACCATTGTAGTTTCTTATCTTTGAATGAATGATGTCAAAGGGTTTTTGTTTTCTTCCTTTTTTTGGATCAGAAATGATAAGTTTAAAACGTTGATAAGATAGGCCAGTTCACGGGCCCGGCGGCATGGCCTAGCGGCTAAAGTCCTCGCCTTGAAAGCCCCGGGATCCCATATGGGCGCCGGTTCTAATCCCGGCAGCTCCACTTCCCATCCAGCTCCCTGCTTGTGGCCTGGGAAAGCAGGAGAGGACGGCCCAATGCTTTGGGACCCTGCACCCGTGTGGGAGACCTGGAAGAGGTTCCTGGTCCCGGCATCGGTTTGGCGCGTACCGGCCCGTTGCGGCTCACTTGGGGAGTGAAACATCGGATGGAAGATCTTCCTCTCTGTCTCTCCTCCTCTCTGTATATCCGGCTTTTCAGTAATAATAAAATCTTTAAAAAAAAAAAAAGATAGTACAGTTCACATTAATGTTTTAATATTTTAATCTGCCTTTCAATATTTTAATTGCGGGCTTCTAACTGAAAAATGCTGAAAAAGTGATTGGCAAATGATGCCTATCCATGTTAAGTTATTGATTCCTTGGTTCATCACAACCCACGCCCCCTCCTTCAGATGAAGGGACAAAGCACCTCTCTAATCTCAGAAAACAGTCCCATCAAAACAGCATGTAGCCCTAATACCATGAAACTAAGACAATGATAGCATTACCATAGAAGATCCACTGTTGGATTTATCACAGTAGGCATATACATGTCAACTGGCGTGGTACTAAACATTTTTAATTATGTTTTTTATTGCTCTATTGGTATTGTAATGCTAGAATGGAAAAACTGAATTTGACAGATTCATGCAAATTACTTACCACAAATGAGACAAAAGAACACACACTTTTATGCAAGAGGAAAACAGTCCCAAGCAGGTGCACTGGAGCTGCCTCATGACTGCAAAAAGCAAACCCCGTGAACTCACTCGCGAATTAATTTCCTCCAAATGTAGAAGTCTTCATTTAAGCTATCAACCTACAGTGGCCTCCTAAATGTCAAGCAAACATTCTTTATTATAGATCCTATCTAATTAGATGCAAACAGCTCAAAAGAAATTTCTGAGTGTTTCAAGGATTTTCAGTATTAAATATTTAACAGGTTTTCAGCATTAATTGTTCCTTTCAATCACTATTTGGCTATCTCACACTCTGTGTATTAAAAAATAGCTAATATTTACTCTTGACATCGTCTTTCCACTTCAGAATGCTCACTGTCATCGTAATAAGATACAGAATAAATTAGACCTCATTGATTTCCATTATACTCATAGCCATTGTGCAGCCTTCATCATTATGTTTGTCATTTGCTTTATTTTCACTCGTAGGTAAATAATGACAAGATTTCCAATTGTTTTTATAATAGGTGCCAAATAAAGGAGAACCTTGAGTTTTTTATTGTCACAAATATTTGTGAAATCTTTGTTTCTCACATTGTTCTTAAGGGCTTAACCCTTTGTCTTGCTCCTGACACTTTGCTTTATAAATAATCTTCTAATAAAAAAAGCATCCAAAAAATCCTCTGATAAAAAAATCCTCTACAAATGTCTCTTTGTGTAAAAAATTCATATCTGAAATATCCTCTAATTTTTTTCTAAGTACAGATATTTTTTCAGAAAAAAATCTGTCATTTCTAGCAATAAGCTGCATCTCCAAAAATTTTCTAGAATGTGCATATCACAAAATTTTCCATGAATTTGAATATTTTGAATCAAATAAGTGTATCATTTAAGTTCTCTGTGTGTCATTTTTGTTGTATGACCTTTTAAAGTTCCCCTCTATAGAGAAAAGTGAGAATATGTCCTGCTTTCTTCAGCAGCAAAAACACGTCCACAAATTAGTAAATGAAACTAGAGATGTGTAAACAAATTTGTAAAACATTGATGATTATTATCTCAGTACTCTTAATGGCAATCAGTATCTTAAAATTTTCCAAGCTCAATTTTGTCACTCACTAATTAGTAATAAAGAACTTCAGTTGTATGTATTAATATTACAAGAAATAATACAAATGACTAATACATTTTGAAACATTCACCTCTGAGAGTATCAAGTATGTTAAAAAAAAGCCATCACAGCTCATTTTCCTGTAGCCAATATAGCAGATGATGGTAAATACGCATTTGCTCTACTCACAAACACTGCTGGTGGGAGACATATATTTGTGTAGACTTTTTGGAGGCGAGTGTAGGCTATTACGGAGTATACACCAGCAGGCTTCACAATGTGAAGTCTCAGATCTGGGAGCGGATCCCAGGGCAATAATTTTAACATCCCTTGCACTTTGGTTTATTACAATAAAACATGTACAAATATTAAACAGCCTTCCAAAGGATTTATTAGCTTAATCATGATATACACAGTACAAATGGTATAATACTGTACGGTACAAATACTGGCTGGCATTAAAATATATTTATATATATGTTTTTTAAATAGACAGAAGACAGTACAATTTAAAACCACACCAGAAAGCATATAGCAGAACTAACTTGCTGTTGGAAAGTTTTATTTCCAAATTTGATCCTTTGCTTATATAAAGAAACTTAAGGTTTTGGTAGGTTCCTAACAGCAGATGAGTGTGAAAATGTGGTTAGGCAAATATATTGTACTCAACGCTTGTTTTTTCTTCTGGAGGTCCAGAATTTGAGTATGAATTACCTCTTCCCACAGTGGCATTAATAGAGTTGGAGAGAAGGATGTCATACAAAGGAGAAAATAGGAAATGAGAGAGACATAAGGTAGAGTATAAAAGCAGAACAGCCAGAAGGAAAACTGCTTCTCTAAACAATGAGGTGGACCCAGAAGGCTCACTACCTCAGTATTTTATTGAATTGCTTTGGGAGTCAAATTACAGTAAAAAATGTGACACAAACTTATACCCAAATTCATGTTAACCATCCAGTGCTTGATGACGAAATAAAACAATGTGGCCCAGGGTTAGAAGTCAGTACATGGGGCAGGAGCAATGCCTCAACTGGCTACACCCATACCTGCAGGTGCTGCTTGGGTGCACGTTTGGTTCCGGTCTTGGCTGCCCCACTTTCAGTCCAGCTCTCTGCTGGTTTGTGGCCTGGGAAAGCGATGGAGAATGGTCCAAGGCTCTGCCCCCATATGGGAGACCTGGAAGAAGTCCCAGGTTCCTGGCTTGGGATCTGTTCAGTGTGGGCCATTGCAGTCATTTGAGGAACAAATCAGCAGATGGAAGATCTTTCTGTCTGTCTTGCCTTCTTTCTGTAAATCTGCCTTTCCAATAAAAAAAAAAAGAAAGAAAAAAATCTTTAAAAGAACTCAGTATGTGAAGGATATTCTTAGAGCACACAATCCTGTGGCTTTGCATGGAGCACAACTGCAAACTCTCACCCACACACCTTGCCCTTGGTCTTGGGCTTTTGCTCACAGGGACCTTGGCTGCAGGGTTTGACCTCCATCTCCAGCACCAGCACTCTGTGAACTCCAGATTCCAGCACTCTGGCTTAGCAAGTCATACTGTTACTATTTTTAAAACTGCCTGCAGAAAGAGGGTACCTACATGATCAATGACCATTGAAATGTGCATTGAACTTCCTTGGTTGGCGACTTCCAACATACGCGATTAAAACTGATCACTCAGAAGATTAAGGCAGTCTTGTATCCTAGGGGATCCTGACAAGAAAAGAGCACATGGAAGCTTCCTTGTGTTGCCTGGACTTTTCCTTGTCTGCCTTTTGATTTTTGCTAATTTAATTTTTATTTTTTCACTGTAAGAAATCTTAGTGTACAATATGACTATGGTGAGTTCTCCAAGTTCCACTACCTACCAATTACCTACTCAGAGGGGACCTTAGTAGTCATTTACACAGAATCATATAATATGTTATGAAATAAACATACAAGTAAACACTAAAAACTAGGAAAAAATAAAACAATGCATCAAGAGTATGTACTATGAATCATACTATTTCATCTTGATCTGAATCATCAGCATCTTCAATAAATTCGTGTTGCTTTTGTAATCAAAAATAATACTTTTTTAATTTATTTAAGTATTTATCACTTGCTCCTGAAATTAAAATGAGAGTCTTAGAAAAGAGGTAATGTTTACAAAAGTGAAGGCATAAATTGAGATACTAAAATATGTCGTCCATACTAAATATACAAAGGAATGAGTGGGTTAATTCATATTATGAAAAACATCCAAAATATTAACTTCTTGACTGCTTTCAAAACATTTCATTATTTACCAAGTTATATGCAATTTTCCTACTGTTATATTGGTTTTTAACACCTTCAGAAATGAAATTAATTAAATTCAGAGGAAGAGGCAATCTGTCGCTGCGTTTGACATTTTACGTTTCAGTATGAGGCTAGCATTTAATATTTCTACAATTTTACCTCCCTTGCAGCACTAGTTTTTCTAAGTAAGAGTGATTTACTCTCATATGTGAAATTTTGTTAATTAATTTACATGTAATGTACTTATCTTCTCAACTTATGGAAGATCGTAGGGAAAATCTTAAGGAAAAATACATTTAAAAAGTTAAATAGACAAATATTGGCTACTTTATTTCTAATGAAAATTAAAAAAAAAGCTGCAGAGGAAATCACTGAGTAAAATACACATAAAAAACTTAAATTTTATTGAATTCATTCCAAGGAGCTCCTGATCTCTGTGTGTCACGGGATAATAAAAGAGAAGCTTTTGCTACTCCAAGTAAGGAGACTGCAGCAGTGGAATGTGATTTGTTGATTTTTGTAAGAGGTCACATAAATATTAAACCATTTAAATATTTCAGCTAGTGTATATATATATATATATATATATGTGTGTGTGTGTGTATTCTTTACTTTTTTTGAATCACAAACAGAGGAAGTTCACATTTGGGATTTGTGTGGCTGTAAGGAAGGCACTAATGTGTGTGTTCAGAGATGGCAGTATGATCATTAAAGTTTTGAGAAATTACATTTTTAGAAGTTTCCCTGAGGGCAGCTACTCTTCATAAAATGACTGGTCATGCTTGAAATTTCATAAACCAGAAGCTGAAAAATCTGTTAAGCCCAAATACTCCATATTTTTTAAGGACTAAGCAAAATGTAACCAGCTATCGGTATCTTGTCTGTCTCTACAGGATGCATTCTCTTCAACATATTTGAAATAGAGCTACACTGCACTTCAAAGTGTGACTTCAAACACATTAAAATATAGTTCACATTTGGTGCACAACACGATTTTCTCTTTTTTTATTTATTTAAAATCGTTATTTTTTTTTTTTCCTTTTTTGATGAGGTACATTGAGAGGAAACTACAAAGAGTATTTTTCTTATGCTTAAAGCTGTCATTGAGGTGTTGTTTTTTTTTTTTTTTTTCTCTACTCTTTTTCACTTAATAGAAAGTTCCTGGGCCCCTCTATCATTTTAAGGCCTCTGGTGAAATCACATTTTCTTCAACGTTTGGCTGTTTATTTGATTTGGCTGCCACTGTGGGAACAATTTAGATTGCTTGAAGAATGTGCCCAAAATAATGAGAATGATTGACAGCTGAGTGAGATTAAAAATTCCATAAAAGAAAGGTGAAATGTATTTTTTATACCTTCAGGCTTTTTCCCCTTTTTCATAAACATGTTGTACTTTCACATACAGAATTCTCACTTAGCCTTTAATTAGCTGAATTCTCATTTTGTTTGAGTTCACCACAATATGCACAGAATAGAAAGCAGATTCCTAAGTAACGTATTTTCCTACACTGTCTCAATAATGAGGGATTGCTTCTATTCCAATATCATCCTATTAAAAGGATTTTATCTTTTTTCAAAAAAAAAAATCATATGTAAATTCCAAAAATCAAGCTTGCATCCAGCTGTTTTCTGCTCCACAACTTTTAGGATTACTACATGACAATACTGAAAGATTATCAAGATTATTTTCTGTAGTTTCCTCTCCAACATTGTACCTTCAAAAGTCTAATGCTGACTTGGGGTGGGTGGGAAACTGGGAGGGGCGTCTCCCTCAATATCCCCCTTTACCTCAGACACATGAAGGAAACAATATGGCAATAATAGTCTTACCCTTTTTACTGTAATTAAGTATGTAAAGATTGTAAAAAATATAATAAAAAAAGATGTGTCCAAAAAAAAAAGTCTAATGCTGAGCCAGACTCCAGCACTGAATTGTCCAGACTTTGGATCAAAGTAGGCCATGATGGATCCTAGAGAAATGAATGAATACCTTGGCTGAAATATGTTTTACCTTGGAAGTCTCCATGAATGATAAGCTGCTACTTGATAATACCATGTGTTAATTTTACAACTCAGCCTCTGAATAGCTTACTGTTCTGTACTTGCCCATCGGTGACTCCCATTCCTTACAAGGCATGTACGTTCTGAGCTGATTGAAGGTCCATGCCAAGACTGCACCCCTGTGAAGAACTACACACCAAGATGTCTTTCAGTCTCTGTTAGCAGGAGTTAATAAGACATCAGTGTACAGGACAATTTAGATTTGTCACACTTATATAGGCAAGCTGCCAGCCCCACCCCAGCCAAACTTCCCTCAGCTTGATCTATACCTTCTAATAGATCTTGACCCTTGAACTTCAGTGTTCACCTTGACATTGTCTAATTATGACAAGAATACTGTCAGTTTGGTTTAGACAGAAACCCATCTTCACATCTGATAACCCTCACATGCCTGAAAAACTATATTTCTACCATTCTGCAGGTGGCATCCATTTACAATCAGGTGAGCAAAAATCCAATTATGCTCCTTTGGAATGACTCTGCCCTTAAATCTGACAGTTGTTCCTAGTCATTTTAGCAATTTTCCACCCATTATCACCACTATGATCTTTTGCTGTAACTCCCCGATCACCTGTATTACATTCAGAAATGAGTTTAGTTCTGCATTCTTCACTTTCCTCTCCTGTGAAATAATTCCTGAATAAAGATCTATTATCATGTTAACACTTGTCTGAGTCTAGTTTTCTTTGACAAAATAAACCAAACTACACACATAGAACTGAGCTTTGCTTCTATGTCAAGTTTTAAAGAAAATTTGCCTTCCATATGCATGCCAAACCAAGTAGCTGAGCTTCCAGAACAGACCACAGCATTAAAGTCCAGTGTCTTCCAGAAGTAGAAAAAGTAGGATGCAAATCCCTAAACATATTGAATATTTCCATATTCAAAAGGAATTGCTCAGAATCCAGCACAAGTATTTTTATAATAAGAAAAAATGGACTGTCACACTGCATGTTCTTGACAACATAAACATAACTGTGTTAGGTTGAACTGATAAGCTATGGTTAGTCTTTGGTTACAAGACTTTGACAAATAAGCTTTATGATGGCAAAAAAAATAAAGAATATGGCACATGAAAAATACCTAGTGATGGGTAACTCTCCTTTATTTGGAAAGCCTAAATCCTTAGAATGTTTAGATCAGAATATTTAGAATGTTTAGATAGATTTTATCATATCTTTACCTAGTAGTTACACCCTGTCCAAATGTGAATCCATTCACATTTTCTGCTTCTGGAAATAGTACTCTACTTCAGGTTATCTTAATTTCTTTTCTATTTTACAGCATTCAGCAAATAAAATTTCTTCCTAATTACAAATTTTTGACCTTCATATTCAATTTTCAGTCCGCAAGAAGATTGATATTCTTGCAAATATGTGTCTAGGGCCCAGTGCGGTAGCCTAGCAGCTAATGTCCGCACCATGAACATGGCAGGATCTCATACAGGAGTTGTGTCCTGACACCTCTGCTTCCCATCCAGCTCCCTGCCTGTGGCCTGGGAAAGTAGTCAAGGACGGCCCAAAGCCTTGGGACCCTGAACCCATGTGGGAGACCTGAAAGAAGCTCCTGGCTTCTGAATGGCTCAGCTCTGGCCAATGCGGCCACTTAAAGAGTGAATCATCGGACAGAAGATCTTCCCCTCTGTCTCTCCTCCTCCTCCTCTCTGTATATCTGCCTTTCCAACAAAAAATGAATACATATTTTTAAAAATGTGTCTAGCATTTTTTACATGTCCAGAACATACACGCTGTATAAAGAATGTGACTGCAACACTAACTGTGAGAAATGTACAAGATCAGGATTGTAACTTTCACTGAATCTACATAATATTTTTGAGATCTTAAAGAAATTTCAAAGAATGACACAAATATCAAGGAATAAATGGAGCAAAAAGGGTTGCCAGTTGGCTAAAGCGCGAACACATGGTATGATTGTCAATTTTGAATGTTCTGAACTCCCAGACATAAGATTAGTTCCCACACTTTTGTCACATCTTTTATTTGGGATTCTTTTGGGTCTCATAAAGAAGATTAGAAACAGGGTGGGTACCAAAAAGAGCCTTCACGGGGACTGCTGACAGAGAGAAGATCACCAAGCCTGCAGGGTGTGACTGATGGCAAAGGATACTGTGAATTTTCATTGATGTTTCTTTGCTGACAAACAATAACTAAACTTCGCCTTGCTATCGCAGGGCAGATAGCAAATTCAATGCTATCCTGATCTCTGAACTAAACCTACATTCCAATCATGATAGACTCGTTTCTGTCTCTTTTTAAAGATTTATTTCATTTATTTGAATGGCATAGTAACACAGGGGACCGAGAGAGATGGATGCAGAGTGAGACCTTCCATCCACTGGCTCACTTCCTGCATGGCTACAATAGCCACGCTCAAGCAGGGAATTGTCCATAGTCTTGATGCAATAGTCACAAGCCGGATCAGAAGTGGAGCATCTGGGACACAAAGCAGTCTGATAAGAAATATTAGATTTCCAAGCAGCAGCTTTCAATTATTTACATGCATATGGTTCATCTGATTTTAAGGTTTCTGGACATGCCACTTCCTGTACCATTTCAACGCATCCAAATTTTAATACACTGTGAAAACACAAAGTTTTACAAATATATGTACACAATGATTAATATATGCATAATACATATGATGTATTTGGATATTAAGTTGACTGTGACTTCAATTCAGACACTAGTGCTGATTCTATTTTCAATTAAAATTAAACCTATTCAAAATTTCATTGAAAAAATATCTAGAACTATCTTCTATTTTATCTGTAAAAGCTTAATGATTGCTATTCATCTTCCTATTATACATTTGTTTTCTTATTCCTACCTCACAATGGAATGATATATAGAATATAGATATAGCAATTTCATACAGCTTTTGCAATAATCTTTTTATCAACTTCAGGTGTTATTTTCTTAGTGGCCATCAGAAAAAATATGTAGTGATTCGTTAGTTCCAGGATAAAAATAATCATTTATGGCATAATTTTGAGTAAAAGCTTCTCTGTTATGGAGAAGTTTCAGTTTCTCTAGTTTCTTATCTGATGTTCTGCTTATGTCAAAAAATTAGGATTTAATTTAAATTCAGAGTAAAAGCTTAACTTCTGCTCCACTTCTAATTCCAGCACTAGGTCAGCATTTCAATTCATTGAAGCCCATATTTGCTATTTATCTACTCCCTGTAGTATCACTCACTGGATTTTTTTTTTCAGTATTTCATTTATAAGTTAATTTAAATTCTTCTACAGCGAAGATCGTTTTGGTGCCAGAGCAGATGGTTGTTATAAAATTGATCTTTTGAGTATCTCCATAGCCTAAGTATTCCTGGAAGTCTTTCCAATAATGAGGTCAGAATGTCTTTCATTTTATTATAATTTAATTTCATATTCTGAATATACCTGCAATTTTTTAAAGAAATCCAGTATTTCCTTTTATTGAGATCCAACTTTTCCATCATCCGACAGACAATATTTTTGCCTATCAAAGGTGTTTTAGCCCATTATTCCTAATATCATAAACTAAGGGCAGTTTTCAAGACAATAGAATTCAACATTTGTATTGCTGTTTAAAGCAGTCATACTGTGATCTGTGAACTGGGGTGCTAAGTAAATGAAATACAAAATGATTTTGAACATTTACGAGATTTATAAAAGCTTGGAGGATCTCAGCATTTTAAACTTGTCTATTGGTCTAGGTTCTAAATAAAAGTTTAACAGTTTGAGGTTTTATTGACAAAATAGTCTGAAATTATGAAATGATATTCAGATATTGGTTGGGTTTTAAACATACCAATTTAAAAGAGAAACAATAATGCAATGTGATAAAAGAAATGAAAATAACCCAAGGAGAAGTGTTTGTCTCTTCAAAAAAATGCTGTTTTGATAATTGTAGAGTTGCTTGCAGAACAAGACCTGCCATCTTACACAAAAATCATCTCTAAACGGATCAGGAACTTAAATCTGCATCCAAACACCATCAAATTACTACAGGAAAACATGCGACACTCCACAAGACACATGCATAGGCAAAGGCTTCTGAGAGAAAGACACTGAAAACACAGGCAGCTAAAGACAAGATGAACAAAAGGAACTACATCAAACTAAGAAGCTTCTGTACAGTGGTGAAGCCATCAACAACATGAAGAGGCAACCAAGAGCATGGGAGAAAACTCCGTGTATGTTACACCATAGACAGAAGGCAAGAAAGCAAGCTCTTCAAAGAACTCCAGAAACAGTCCTGTGAAGAAATGGGTGAGGACATGAGCAGATATACTTTGCAAAAGAAGAAATTCAAACAGATAATAGAAACATGAAAAAAATGCACAGACTGCATATGGGAGTGTACACCAGTGCGGCCTCTGTGGAAGTCCGCTCAGAAAATGCTTAGACAATTGAGATTTGATCTACCATGTGAACCAGACATATATCCAAATAAAACGAAACCTGCATGTGAGGGAGTGACGTGCAACCCTGATAGCAGCACAAGTCACAAGATGGAGCAAAGACATGAAAACAACACAAATGGGTGGATACAGAAGCCACTGCATCAACTCTATGGAATACCCTCAGCCATAAAAACAACACAATCCCACCATTTGTGGCAAAATGATCCCAACTGGCTCACTGAAATAAATCAGTCCCAAAAGGTCAAATACTATATGTGCTCTCTGATGTAAGAGAGCCTTTATGCAAAAGTACAAAATAATAGATCATCAAGAATATGCATATACTCTCCTAGATGAACTGTAAAACAGAAATGAGCATACTGGGAAGTAAAGTTACATTGCAGTATGCATCTGTATTCCCAAATAAAGTAGAGCTCCTGTTGAAATGTGTACATAGATCTATACAGTATGACAGCAGATTTTCTAACTTTGCCCATACCATCTGTGATAGGATGCATTTAATTAGAAGAAAGACCATGTTGCAACCGTGACTAACGGACGAAACTACCGTGATAATTTTGAGGAAATGGCAGGAATGGGAACTGGGGAGGGAAAAGGGGAAGAGAAGAACTCCTATACCAAGAAAATTGTATTGTGGTAAATAATAAATATGCTTGAATAACAATAGAAATGTAACAATAAGGGAGAAATTTTAACAGGAATTTGCTTTATAATTTGGTTTTGTGCCATCTTTTATTCTCCTTCAAAACTGTACCTTCATTAGTTATAAGGAAAACCTCTCACAGGTTGCTGTTAGCAAAAATGTTTGCAAAATATTCTGAGTGAAAATAAAAAGAACAACCAAAAATTTTAGCAATGACAGCTAGGTAAGAAACATACATCACTTCATATCTTCAATGACAGCATGGATCAGTTTATTCATTAACGCAGAAAATCCCTTCCATAATTTAAGGTCAAGTATATATTTTTTGTAAACCAAAACGGTTTCTAATGCTCCCTCATTTTGGATTAGTAACAATAAAATATTCAATAAAGGATGATTTCCCTTCCTTGTAGAGAAAATGACCAAATAAAATGTAAATGCAAATGTAGAAAAAATTCTAAACTTAAATGGGTTAACAGAAGAGTTTCAAAAACTTGTCAAATTTCTTGTTTAAATAGGTCTAAATGTTTCACATCCAGGATATGGATACACTTTTCTATTCCTATAATGATGTCAATAAACTTCTGTCCAAAAAAAAAAAAGAACAATTAAATGAAAAATAAACTATTTCTGAAGGAAGCATTATCTGCATTATTACTACATACATATAAAAAGCAAAAATGAATACATTCATAATTTTGTAAAACAGATTCCGTAAAGAGAAGACAGAATCTCTGTCTTCCAGGTATCTCTCAAATCTTCATATCTAGTATTTTCAAACAGACTTGAGATAACCAGATATACCCTTCTTACGAGCGTGCATTACTCTCACATCCAAAGATTTGTCTTTCTTAGATAGTTGGGTTTTGTAAAACACATTCCATCTATTTAACTACTTCATTTTTCTTAATTTTAAAAATGTAATCTTGGCAAACCGGGGAAATTCTGTTGAACCTCTTTAGCTGCTGTCTCTGGACTGAATCCTGTCTTCCCTTGTGTGTTAGACCCATGCTGGGCTCGTTCTTTTGAGTGTTGACTTCCTTCTTCTGTGCCTCTCTTCCCTGACTTAATCAACCCTCACGTATTTCATTTACTTCAGAGCCATCAGAAAGAATAAGATTAAATATGCTGGATGTATTCTTAGATCAGTCACTTGAATATAGGTGTCATTAGCACTTCTGCATTGATTGCGGCACATATTAGGGAAATTGTTTACTTTTCTCCATGTTGGAGATGATAGAACAAGAGTTTCAGTAGGAAAATTGAAATACGGACTAAATTTTGATAGATTTTAGACTACTTTCTCTTCATTACGATGCGTTTTCTCATCTTTTCTAAGCAAATAAAATTGTATTCTTAAAAGGGTTGTAAGTCCATAAAACAAAAAACACAAGATTCAGGTATGTTAATGACTCCAAATTTTCAGTTTTTCAGCAAGAAATCACTATTTTATCATCATTTTAAAAATAACTAATAGAGAATATTTAAGTTATAGAAAAATGTACGCAAAAGTTCTCTCTTTTCACAGTTTTTTTTTTTTCTAAATCAGGACACAGCTATACAACACAAAGCATATTGACCTCCCTGGGTATTAGGGAAAACAAAAGTTGGTCATTGAACACAACGGCAGACACTGACTGAACTGGGATTGCTTCAAGAGTAATCTATCTTCAAGCATCACTAACTAGCATTTTTCCTATCATTTATTTACCTGTCTTCCCCCAGAGCTAATTCCCCCTAGAGACTGACCATCCTTTTCTTTTACTTATCACAATTGCCAGGCACCATTCTTTAGAACAAATCATTCACTGTGTATCTTCTATGGGTATATAAGAACACACACAAATAAACTTCTGTTTGTTCTGCTCTTGTTGGTCTGTCTTTTGTTTCAAGGGTGTTTAATCTAGGGCCCTGTGGAATTTGAACAAAATTATTATTCATTCTCTTCAACTTGTATCTATTCAGTATTAGGAACTACATATTTCAGGGGATTCCCTCTATTCTCCTGGGATCATTGGTTGGACTAAATATTAAATTGGCATGAAAAAGATTAACAAGAGAGAAATTACCTTAATTCTCTACTTACACATGAAAGGCCCACAAAAATTCAATCCTCAAGAAAAGGTCAGATGATTAATGTTACAACACTTCCCAGGGTAAAGAATGCAATAGGAGATTTGGGAAGGTAGAAACAAGAAGATTATTGGACAGTAAGCAGAAGAAATATACAGTGAATAAAGTCATCATATTGTCATATGAAAGTCTCTATATTCAGTCATACATTGATTGTCACACATTGCCTCCTACTCAAAAAGGTGAAAGTGAGAACAGCAAATAAGTTATAAGAAAACTAATGTTTATCTCATGAATTGAACTTGTCCTTTTAACTGTCATATATTATGAACTCATCTCTAATCTTAAGTTCACCTGCCACTCAACAAATATCTGTGAAGTCAACCTATTTTACTTTCTCTTACATGATATTACATACTTTAAGCCACCTTAATATTTATTTTTAGTTATATTTTTGAGCCTATTGGTTTTCTCCTTTCCTTATCAGTGCACAGAACTTGAGATTTTGTACAAACTAAAGGTATTGATAAATTCTAAAAATATTAAATGGATTAAGAAAAATGAATATTATTAAATAAATGTAGCCCCCATTACACTTAAGTTTCTTATATCTAAAGGTAGCAATGGATGCTAATTTTCGGAAAAGTCATTCATGTATTCTTACATCTCCATAGCACCCCAACATTATTTGCTGTTCAACAATATTTTCTGTCTAATCACTAATTTGTACTTTTGAGAGAATCACACTATTTCATAATTTCTAGATTCAAAGGACATATAAACAATGATCTATGAAATAATTGTTCATAGAATAGAGCCTTAACTGAACCCAATACTCATGTCTGTTTTTTATATACTTAGCTATATATGTACAAAGAAGCAGATGCAACACATTCCACTTTTAATTGATTTGTGCATATTTATTTCAGAGTCAGAGAGAGCAAAGCATGTGTTTTCCTCTACAAATATCCAAAATAGCTAAGATTGAATCCAGTCTCCTCCTTGGGGCCTGGAAGTCAGTTTACTCAACTATCACCTGCAATTTCCCAGGGTGATCATTCACATAGAAACATAGTCAGGATCCATAGCTTCAGTCTACTCAAAGCACACCAACATGATACTTCTGTTTATTTTAGTAGATGAGTGTTTGAAGTTCATCAATCAGCAGCAATGGAGTACACTGGAGATTTGACTCATTGTGCCATGTTCCATTGCAAGGCTATGAGTCCTATTGTTGTCTGTTCAGGGTGAGTTTAAAACATGCCATACCAGAAAAGCTGTAATGAACTTGCACAGATGAAGAAACTTTTGAAAGAAGCATTTAAAAAATAATTTCTTGAAAGAATCAAGATGGCAGACTAGGGTAAGGGCACATTTAAACAGACGGAAAAATATTAGCCAGTGTGAAGCAGAGAGGGCACATTCCAGAATATAGAAGAGGACAGAACAACAACAGAGCGGTACATGAAGACTGAAAGCCACAGGAAATCAGTGGACACAACAGTGTGGTGTTGCAGTGACTGATACCTCTGACTGATACCTCAGTGCTATTCACCGAGTGGTGATCTGAACACCACAACATTACACTGGTCCCACAGGAAAATAATCCCGACTATGGCATTTCACAGGTCAAAATAGGTCTGTGTGGCCCTCAGACCTAACAACCAACAGATTCCAGCAAGATCAGCACCAACAACGACCTAACTATATAGGGCAAATTCTGTCTCCCTAATCCTAGGACCTGCTTCAAATGGAAGTGGAATAAAGGTTGTATAGATAACTGTGCAGCCTCATCATGCAGGAGGTGGGGACTGGTGAGTCAGCAGCTGGGGCTATGGAGGCCATGATGGAAATCTAACATAAGAACCCAGACCTGGGTCACTGCAGGGAGTGGCACAAGTGACTGCAAACAAACAACCATGCACCAACTACAATATGTAAAATTGAACTGTAGACCTGTAGGTGACAGAGCTTAGAAACCTGCCCCAAGAAGAATCTGATAACCAGAAGTACAATGACCAAGAGCAAAAGAAGAGACAGAGGCACAGTGAATATTACTGTAGACTCCCCTGCAAAGGAGCAAAACCCTATACCAACTTCAGAGTTCACTGAGGAAGACATCAGGGAAATGGGGGCCACAGAATTCAAAAGACTTGTTATAAAGCTTCTTACCAACAACGAGAAGCACATACAGCAGGCATTCAAAGAATATGTCACACTGGAAATGAATCAGATGAAAGCTGATACATCAGAAATGAAGAATACAGTGGAGCAAATTAAAGATACAGTGGTGGGTCCCCAAGATAGAGTGAAGGAGGCAAAAAACAGAATCTCAGAATTGGACGATATTTCCTGTCACCAGGGGAAAACAAACAAAAAGCTGAAAGCAGAGCTGGATCAAGCTTCAAAAAAGTATTTAAGAATTGAAAGACACTATTTAAAGGACAAATATAAGAGTTATGGGAGTCCCGAAGGTGCAGAAAGATAAGCTGGGTTTAAAAATGTATTTAATAAAACAATAAGGGAAAATTTCCCTAATCTAGAGAAAGAATTGGGAAACAACACCCAGGAGGGGCAGAGAACTCCCAATAGGCTTGACCAGAAGTGATCTTCACCAAGACACATGATCATCAAGCTCTCTTCAATCGAACATAAGAAAAGATCCTTAAATGTGCACGTGAAATAAATCAACTGACATATAAAGTAATGCCAATTAAACTCACAGGAGATCTCTCACAGGAAACTCTACATGCCAGAAGAGAATGAAGTGACATATTCCAGATTCTAAAAGAAAAAAAAAATTGTCAGCCCAGGATAACATACCTAGCAAAACTTTCCTTTGTCTTTGAAAAGGAAATAAAATTCTTCCACAGTAAAGAAAAGTTAAAAGAATATGCCTCTTCCAAACCTGTGCTACAAATGATACTTAAAGATGTTCTCTTGACAGAGAAAAGGAATAGCGCCCACCAAAACCAAAGGCAAATGTTAAGAACATCCCAGCAAAATAACGATAGACTAAATCAATGAACAACCCATTGCTAAAAAGATAGGACCAAATTACCACCCATTCATATTAACCCTGAATATGAATGGCTTAAACTCATCCATTAAATGTCATAGATTAGTAGACTAGATTAAAAAACAAAACCCATCTCTTTGTTGCCTACAAGAGACATATATCACCAACAAAGATCAGCAGAAACTATATATCACGGATTTTGATTTTTTTTTTGTTAATTTTATGTCTTCAACACACTTTCTTCTGATTAAATTCAATGATTAAATGAAATTCATAGATCATACAGTAGCATTATTTTCTTCAATAAGGTTCTTTTTTTTCATTAAGATTTATTTTTATTGTAAAGTCAAATATACAGAGGGGAGGAGAGACAGAGAGGAAGATCTTTCATCTGATGACTCACTTCCCATGTGACCGCAATGGCTAGAGTTGAGCCAATTCGAAGCCAGGATCCAGGAACCTCTTCCAAGTCTCCCACTGTGTGCAATGTCCCGAGACTTTGGGCCATCCTCCACTGCTTTCCCAGGCCACAAGCAGGGAGTTTGATTGGAAGCTGGTCTGCCGGGATTAGAACCAACGCCTATGGGATCCCGGTATGTTCAAGGCGAGGACTTTAGCCACGCCAGGCCCAAGAAGGTTCTTGATTTTCTTTTTCAGTTCTTCAGCGACACATTAGTCACTCTGTAGCATGTTATTCCACTTCATGGTGTTGTTAATTTCTTTTTTTTTTTCCTGTTGTTGAATTTATTTTGTGGTTTTTCATTTAAGAAGATGTATAGTAACTGTGTAATGGAGACTATCATATCCAGATTTGAGGATACAATGCAGTATGCATCTCTACTTCCAGACAAAGATGGACTTACAATAAGACTGTTTATTATACCTTGACAATAGGATGCTGGACCCTCTGTCCTTGTCCATGCCCACAATGACGGACATATGACTGTATATGAAGCACTATACTATAGTAATGATATAGGGGGACTCAGTGAAGGGGAGGGAGTTAGGGAGGGGATAAGGGAAATCTCTGGACCTATGGAACTGTATCATAAAATGATAATAATAAAAAGTAGTAAAATTAAAAAGTAATAATTTCTTGGGCTATAAACAATTTTGAAAACTATAATTCTTCATAATAAATATTTCCATGAACGTCCTGAAAACCATTATGTTTTCATCTCTGAAAATTTCAGGGTGCATGCCAAGTAAATCTTTATAAATACTGAAAAATGTGCTTTACATTTGTCATATGAGTATATTTACCAATGATATATAGAAACTGTTTTCCTACAACCTCTGAAACCCTGTACATTATTTTCAAGTGATTGCTGACAAAGAAAAGATGGAAGATGCCTTTTTCTTGCTTAAATTGTGTCATTTTCAATATTGAAGATGACTATATGGGTAACTGAATACCTTTATTAAGTTTATCTTCCATTTCCTCGCAAGTCATTGGCGGCATTCCTCCGCATACGGCTCTCTGTCCTTTTCTGATCTTCCTTCTCTTTTTCCTCCCCACTTGTATTTCTTCTTTAGAGATTTCATTTTATCTTAATTATTTTTTAGTATTATTTAGCAAATCAGGTCTTTGGCATAGTCACACAAATTATACTTAAGTATTCAATTATTTGATTGTTAAATGGATTTGTTTCTGTGTTCTTTGCCATACAATAAATGCTGCTTTATAATTGTTTGTCATTTTTTGATCTTTTAATTGTAAATTTCCATGTAAAAATTTTGACGAAATTGTATCTTCACATTTATTGCCTTATTTTGTTCTTTTCATTGCCATTTCTGGGACCTTAAATGTCAGAGGCAACCACATTGCAGATAAAGAGAATTATTTTAGTAACAAAAGGAGCAAGGAAATTAAACATTGAAGGCTCCCTCATCCCTGTAAAAATGGGCCTTTCAGAGAAGAAAAAAGCAAATGTGAATAGAAATTGTGTCATCATAAGACATGATTCAGAAGCAACAGAAGACAGAGGCATTGTCTGCTTTCAATGTGGTCTTGAGGAAACTGGGTGGGCGTTTCCCGGGATAAGTCAAAAAGAGCTTGAGTGTAGAGCCCGGATCTGGAGAAGGTTGGGGCCCAAGATTACTCTCCTGAGTTCTCTTGAGTTTCCACATACTGAAGATTACAGGGATTGGCACAGCTGTGGTCATTGTCAAGGGGTTTTGTGAAGCCAAGTCCTGTCTCCTGTGAGCAGAAAAGTACAAAGGGCCTTGTTTTCTGTGAAATCAGCCTTGCCGATGAAGACAAGTTTCCTGCAGCAGAAGATGAAGATAAACAACAAAAAGAAGACTCATTTTGTGCATTTTCTGCACCTGTACTGGAATGGATAGCAGAGCCCTCGAATTCTCACTGCCCTTTGGCAAGCTTGCAAGTCATCTCTTTATTCCCTAAACGCACCCTGCACCATATTCTGGGGAAAGGCAGGATTAATCTGTCTTTGCTAGAAGTCACATCAGTCACGTTGAACATTTTGAATTCAATGTCATGTCACAGCGTCTGGATTTTAAATGATATTGATCTTTCGTACATTTTGTGAATCCAGTGCTGCCACTCCTTGTTCTGAGACTTCTTTCTTTGAGTTCTCTAGAACTTAGATCTTAAGCAAGTGTCTTTTACCTATCAACTGCCTTTGCAAATTTTCACTCAGTTTCCTTGATGTAACTGCAAACTAAAATTCCTTGGTGAGCCCATTTTCTTGGTAGCTGTCTTAAGTGCCCCTGGAAATGGACACAAGATGGTGTTCTCTAACTCCTTATGGCTTCTAGAATGTTCTATCTCTTTCCCTAACTTTGGATCTCATGTTAACACATTATGCAGATAGTCCTGTTTATTACCAACCACAGGCCAACATATGTTCATTCTCCTCATTTATCAAAAATTATAGATGTTATCTCCAAATCTACTTTTGTAAGTTTCAATAAGGATTAAGGTACTTTTTTCCACTTCTTACCTCGGCTTTTTTTTATGTGTAAGAGAGGGAAGAAGAGAGAAAAATATGGGGAGTGAAAACAGGAGTGAGAGATCCCATCCACTGATGCACTCCTTAGACTCCCACAATGTTTTCCACATCAAGGTGGGACAAAGGCTGATGAGAATCCAGGACAGCTTTCTCATGTGGGAAGCTGTAACCAATTGTCTGAGCCTTCGCTGCTACCTGCCAGGAATGGTGTCAGCACAAAGTTGACATCGGGAGCTGTGGGCAGGAATCACGCACTTCGATTCTTGTAACCAGGAGTAAGGTATCCAAAAGCCAGGCAGGACTGTCACTCCAAGTTCTGTTCAATCAGTTCCCGAACACATTGATCCTCCCTGAGAGCAAACTTAGCTATCTCATAGCAGTCTCCTGTTGTATAGAAAGACTCAGTGTTGCACATTTGCCATAGTTTGTTCTGAATTCAGAGGACACCAATGTGGGCCAAAATATTTCCCTTTCTACTTTTAAATGTCATACCATGTTACCTCAAATTAAAAAAAGCATCCTCTTCTATTTTCACTCTAAACTGATCATATAGCTAAGTGACAGTTCCATTTGTTAGTTTCCCAAATAAAAATTCTTGGGCTTATCTTTGCCTTCTTACTTGCTTACTCTGAAATAAAGTCATTGACACCTCTGACTGAGTCCAAGTTGAAAATATTTCTAAAATTAGATCACACCCCTTCCCTGTGCTACTGCAATTCTGTCAAGACACCTTCCCTGTGCTACTGCAGTTCTGTCAGGACATCATCTCCTGTCCTTATTTTCATAAAGCTTTCAAGATGGGCTCCAGACCCGCAGCCTTGTCTGCGTTTCGCTCGACATAGCAGTCAGACCGAGGCCACTGAACTATCAATCAAATCCTGTCACTTCTTGGATCAGTTCCCTCCATGACTCCCCAGCCCAGTGAGCACAATTCAAGCTTATTTATAACTTACTAGACTCATGACCTATAACCTTCCTTCCGTCTCTGTTCCATTCTCATTTCCTCCCCTTATCACTTTATTCTAAGCCCCAGAGCTTAGCTGCTGCTCCTCAGACTGGCAAGGCACACCTTTTTTTTTTCATGACGCAAGACCTTTACAGCCTTGAGATAAACAGATAAATCCAAAAGAATGGTGTCTTCCGATAAAAGAAGCAAAACGTTATTATCCATTCTGTGTTTAATCAGCTACCTCAATTGTCTTTTACTAAAGCTCTAATATCATAAATAGATGGCATTCAGTTGAATCTAGATATTTTACCTTTACAATTGCTTTTGTACACATACTTCTCTGTATAATCTGTGTAATAGCTTGCAGCTAGGAAAACCTTCTTTTCTTTGTTTTAGTGAAACATTTCACAGTCTTAAGGACTTTTTCATATTTCAATCACATATTTCAAGGTTTATTGAAATAGAATTTTGAAATCTGCCATTAGCAGTAATACATACTGTTTCATATCACTCCTAATGCCACTCCTTTTTTTTTTTTTACCCTTTCCTTAATTTGACTTGGACAGTGAGAATAATGCTGGTACTGGGGTTGTGGCACAGAAGACGAAGTTACTGTGTGAGACTCTACATCGTATAGGACTACCAGTAAGAGCAGCGGCTGCTCCACCTTGAATCTGGCCCTCTGCCCAAGCACCTGGGAAGTCAACACAAGCCAGCCAGTGCTGGAGCCCTTGCTGTCCGTGCGGGAGGTCTTGATGAAGTCTCTGGCTCATGATCTGCCCCAGCCCATCCCTGGCCATCTGTGGCGTGAACCCGCAGAGAGAGAGCTCTCTTACTTCTCCTCTTTTCTTTCTGTAACTCCTTTTCTTCAAATAAATAAAAAAGTCTTAAAGAAATAATGAGAGAGAGTGAGAGAAGGACAGAGACTGTTAACAAATGAAGTTTAAGTAAATGTGTGTAAAATATCATAGATTGTAGATTTAGGATATATTCCACATGTTGCCAATAATCAACATTGTAGCTGATTTTAACTGATTTTTACCAGTTTGTAACTTGTTTCTCTTTGCGGGGATGGTAAAAATGAAGTACTGGGTAAGTTATCCCAGCACTCATGGAATCAGGAGATGATTGTAGGCTCCTTGACCCTCCTCCGGGCAACTAGGATTCCAGGCGGAACAAGACTCTAAGCTTGCAGGATGCCGTGCAGGAGAACGGACAGAGGCAACAGTTCAGCAGCGACAGCTTGCGCAGAGGTTCCCGAACCAGCTCGCCCTTGGCCGCAGAGCCTGCTCTGACTCCTGCTCACTATCCACATTGGCTCCTCCAGCATTCTCAAAGATTCTGGAAGCTCCCTCAATCCTTCCAATCAATTCCATGATTTAAATCCAAAAATGCTGACTGATAAGAGATGTTTGAAGTACTCTGGATGTTATCTTCATTACAGCTCACGGACAGAAAACAACAAAACAAAAATGCCTCCGCTTTGCATTCAAAGACGTGAGCTCTGCAGTGTGCAACACCTACCCCAGCGTTTAGGAGGAACAGCACTTCATCAGCACTTTTTAAGGGAGAAAATTATGCAATATAGCAAAAGGAAAAGTAAGCAACACCGACAGATTTATAAAGCATCATAAAACAACAAAATTGAGGGGTCATCAATTATGAAAATTAGCTGAATGGATTAAACTCTTGAGTTACAGTGCAAGTACTTGCTTACAGGTTCAAACAAATAGATAATGTTATAGACAATAGGATATCAAGGAAGAAAATATTGCTGTAAAGAGATAATATAAAATTAGCACATTTACAGACTGCATTCTTGAATTATAACCAATACAACACAATCTTTTAAAAACTGATATGTAGACATTATTTGTTTCCTAAACAGCACATAGAAATCAAACTGAAAGTGAAATTTCTAGGTGTTCACGATGTAATTAAAAGCAGAAAAATTCATACCAAAATGCTTTCATGTAACTAGAGCTGTGGGGAAAATCTATATGGATGATTACCGTAGCTTTTTCAAGTATAGATTAAAGGAAGAGAGAGGTAGAGGATGGAATGAAATGTATTACTTTAATTTAATATAAAGAAATTAAAGTGTACCCTATTAAAAAAACAAAGGCTGATTTAATATTTTTAATTGTGCTGAAAATAAAGAAACTGCAAAAATTGAAAATGTTATTAAGTTAAAGGCTACATGCTTACAAGACCAATAAAATAGACAAATTCAGAAAACATTGATTAAGGAGAAAATTACATTGAAAATAAAAAGTAAAATTACAAGCAATTTCAAAGTACAACTTTAGGAAAATAAGTTTGAAACACTAAAAAAATTAGCTTTTTTCTGGCAAAACACAATATATTGCAATATTTTACTGAAAGACAAACAGACACAGGACTATATTGGAAAACATAATTGTGATGAGCTGTTCTGCACACGTGGGTGTGCGGGGTGGAAGGGCAGAGGTCTCAAGACCCGAATCCTCAGCCTTTATGGAAAGCAGCTCTGGGGACCTCAGAGTTCATAATGACACAGGCGGTCACCAGCTCTGGTGCTGACAGCGAAGGGTTGTCATGTTCTCTGAGCACACTCACTGTCTCCAAGATGCTGAAGAGAGCAGCAAAGCCAAATACCAGAAGGGAGAAGCACATTATCCAGAGCGAAGCCCCGGCCACTGGGAAAACACGAAAGTCCTGGCCAGGGCTGTATGGAACTGGAGATGAAAGAAAAACATACAAAATATCTGAGAAAGTGAAACTGACAGTACTTGCTAACTCTTTGATTGGAAGAAATTAGAAGAGGAAAGGAAGGCCTGTAGAATGTAGGTCGCTGCTGCACAGGACAGGCAAGACAGGATGAATAGGAAAGCAGAATAAGGTTGCAACTGGATTAAGAAGAGTGTCTGAGACTTCTCTGATGTCCCGAGTCCCTGTGCAGCCCAGGGTGTGCCTAGCACAGTGAACTGTCTCCCGGGACAGGCACATAGACACGCACTCAAGAGCCATCATCTAACCATGCAAAACCTCCCTTGAAAGTTTCATTTTTTTTCTTGCAAATATGGCAGCTGTTATTCCTTAGAATAAAGATCATCTCAAAGTAACAGACAAGCAGAAGCCAGGAACTTCGTCCGGCTTATCCCATGGAGCAGGGAGGTGCCCAGCTGTGGGGTCACTCCGCGGGCCTCTCGCAGGCATTAGCAGGAGGCTGCAGCAGATGCAGAGTAGCATGAAGTACAGCCCATTTCCCAGGCACAGTGCTGGCCTCACACTCATTTTAAGTGAAGAAGCAACTTGCACTGATTCAGCAATTCAACAGCTGCCCAGGGCCGTAATTTTAAAGGCGAAGGACAAATCAAATGGAAGAGCATAAAGGAGAAATTTTCTTTAAAAGGAAGAAAAATATGACACATGACATACAAAAGTCAGAAAAAAAAAAACATGGGACTGATTCCCAACAACCAACTGAGGTAATTGAGCTGTGATTTTAATTGCATGAAATCCTGGCTAATTGCTAATGGCATTAGTAGTATTACGGGCTATAAAAACCTGAGTTGAGAAATTTTTCCAGAGACAATATATCTTTGTCTAAAAATGGTGTGGCTCACTATTCTACAAAGCATTTAGGTTTGTTGATCTGTTCTGTTACCCAGTGTAGTGAAGATGGCCCAATCATATTCAACGCACATCAAATCGTGAATGCTTCATTTGATACCTACCAAGAACCTGTGGTCTGCAAACGAAGAAGAAAACATACTAAACTAGTTCTCTTAATCTTGGCCCAGAAAAGTTTTCTTGTTTGTTAAATGGTTTCATTCCATAAAATTATATTTAAAAAGAACATTGTCCAGTGAATCCTGGGCACATGCTAAACGAAATAAAAAGATGATGCATTGTAATCTACATTTATTTTAGAAGTGGTAATATCACTTTGATTAGATTTTCTTCATATGAGTGAAGCACAATGCAAGAAGTACTTATTGTCAGAGAAATAACGCAGTTTTAAAATTTTTAACATAAAAATTACAATTCAAGAAGAACCCTTTTATGATGTAGACACACTAATGACATTTTTTTCTCTCAAAGGAAAATTAAATAAGACTGAAAATAGCATTTAATTAAAATCAGGGTTGTCTGTAATAAAAATTTAAAGAAGGAAAAACGTGAAGTTAGGCTATGCATCATAGAAAACAGTGGCAGAAATAAGCTTCAAAGCTGAAGTTTTTTGACTGGAAAATATACATGCAAACAGACCAAAATGAAACAAGGAAGCGGCCAAGAAGAAAAGAAACAGCTCAAGTCAACAGATGTTGATTTATACAAACAGTAAATATAGGGGAGATTCAAGATTGCTGAATAGGATAACACATGCTGGTGTACACACACGTGTGTGTGTGCTGTGTGCCTGTGTCTGTATCTGTGCATGTGTGTGTGAATATGTGTGTGTGCACGTGTATGTGTGTGAATACTATTTAATATTACTTTTGAGAGTGTTTACATAGTCAGTTAAGGTGGGAGGGTCAAGGGTTGGAGAAAGTGGATGAGACCTTTTTCTTTCTTCTGATTCCTATATCTGGAAAAAGGAAGGAGATCATGGGAGAAGCCACATCCAGTCTCCCAGTGGCCTCAGCACCCAGGGATAGGGAACAGCCACCTGATGTCATCCAAGGGTCCCCAATGGAGCATGCTCTGAGGGTTCTGCACAACTGGTTTCAGTGGTTCTGAAATACTATCAATCTTGCTATTTCCGAGGTTCATTGGCTGACATAATCCACCTTAGAATTTCCAGTTGCCCAGATATTTGCTGTTAATGCCTGGCTGGAGTAGTCGACCAATTCATTCTGCTCTCCATTCTCTGCTATGGTACCAGATGTCCTCTGTAGGCCACAATGAAATGACATACCCTCCCTGTGCGTCTGGGCATGCTATCCACTGCTCTGTCTGAGCCATTAAGGAGGCTTACCTAGAAAAAAAAAACATTAAAATTCACATAGACTCAAGAGACCCCATAACAGCTAAAGTAACCCTAAACAGAATCATAAAGCTGGAGGCATCACAATCCAAAATATTAAAATATATCACAAGGCAGGCATAAGTAAAACTAGTACTGGCACAAAAATAAACATATGGAACAATGAACCAAATTAAAGATATCTTAAATCAATCCACACGTCTACAAACAACTAATATTTGACAAACCAGTTAAAATCACATGTGGGGAAAGGCTAGTATCATCAAATAAATGGCTGGGAAACTGGGTCTCAGGGTGATTCCTATTTCACACCTCACACAGAAATCAACTCACAATGGATCAGAAAAGCATCAAATGACCAGGCAAAAACATTAGGGAAACACTGCAATACATTAACACAAGCAAAGATAGAGCTGCAAAAATACACACAGGGATTACCCCAAGCTAAAAAGAGTCTGTGCAGAAAGTATTTAACAAATCAAAGAGGAAACTGACAGAATAGGAGAAAATCATATTATCTTTGCATGTTTAACCAAAACCACATATGCCAGCTTGTGTTATTAACTATATTTTTAAATTTAATCAATCAGATATCGAAGATGTTTGGAAAAAACTGCATCTTTACTTACCAAAGAAAGACTTTTCACCTTGTCATTAACCCCTAAAAAATAACACTGCGTCATTCACATAGGATTAGGTATTACATGTAATCTAATGCTGATTCACTGTATACAAGAAGATAGGAATAAGTTCAATGCTAAAATTACATTGCTGTGTGCAAGGTTTCCAACACTCGAGATGGTTCTATCCTGGTATAGAGTTAGGATGGAGGACCTTGGAACCGATCCACTGTAAATGCTATGGGAGTGCCGCATCAAATTTCAGTGATAAATGGAATTATAAGGAAAGCTTGTTAAGTCATAAGCATATGCTGCTGCAAAATAAAGGAAATCCATTTTTTTATAATACACTTTTTCCAGGAACTTTTTGAAGAGTTAATTAAAAGCTAAGTGGAGAAAGGTCTGTATACAGCCTGGTTGGTGTTATTTATACTTGTAATTGATCATGAAGGAAGTATTTGCACCAGGGATCATTGAAAATTCCCTTTGACTGTTTGCTTTTGGACAAATCAATAAGTAGGTAGAAAATAAATCATCTTTAGAGGTTTTTTCCTATTGTTAATTGTGCCGTGGACTCTGATAAAAACATTAGACACACAGTTTAGATTTGTAATATTCTTTAGAAAAATAAATTCATTTTTCATTGATAGCTTCTTCACAAACTTACATGTTGGGTTTTTGCTTTGTTTTACTTTTAACTACTAGAAGTGAGAGAGCTCAGAGATAACGTACAAGTGCTAGTTTGTTTCCGAAATGCTCACAATGTTCAGGGCTGGGCAGAAACAAAATCAGGAGCAGGTGTTTCAGTGAAAGTCAACCAAGTTCATGACAGGGGCCCAAGTGCTTGAGCCATCCCCACGCCTCTCAGAGTACACATTAGCAGGAAACTGGAATTTGAAGCTGAGACTTAGATTCAGGCACTGCAAAATGTGATGTGTGGTTTTCTGCTAGGCTAAATATTTGCCTCGACTTTACAGGGTTTAACATTTAGAATTTCATATGGATGCTTCCTCTCTCTTTCTTGACTCCACTTCCTCACAAGGACACATTTGAGCTGCAATTGTGCTAGCGGAGAGTGAGGAGGGACAAGGAAAGTGGGGGAAGAAACATTAATTTGAAATATTATGCAATTTATAAATAACTTATTATTCATTTGTCAGTCTCCAATACTTCACCCAAAAATGAAGGGCTGTTCCCTGTTTTTCTCTGCCTAAATGTCTCCAAGAGCATGTGTAAAACAATAGCTTTCCATTGTGAGCAAAACAAAAGAGGGACAATTGTAGAGTTCAAATTTTGGAGCAATTAAAATATTGCTTAGAGCTGTCTCCTTGAATTCATATCCTGCCTTAGACAATAGCTCAGAAAGCCAAAGAGATTATTTTTTTCTTTTCTCAAAGAATTCTTACAATTTAAATGGACAGTAAGGAATGTAACAATATCCTTTTCAAATGTAT
Organism: Ochotona princeps; assembly: GCF_030435755.1. Classification (NCBI taxonomy): domain Eukaryota; kingdom Metazoa; phylum Chordata; class Mammalia; order Lagomorpha; family Ochotonidae; genus Ochotona; species Ochotona princeps. The sequence goes on along the minus strand of NC_080834.1, from coordinate 20,105,969 downwards.
TTCAATTGTGTTCTTGTAAATTATGAGGAATTTATCAGATATTTTACCTAATGTAATAAGATCATTTAAGTGAGGAGAAAAAATAGTAATTTATAAGAAAATTATAATAAGTAGGTTGTGAAATATGGTAATGAGCCTGCATTTACTTACAGATGATATTAGTGAGCAAATACAATTTGGTTTCTATTCCTAAAAAAATTCACAGTAAACTCTTATTTCCTTAATTTTATACCACAATTGTCTTCTATTCAAAGAATAAAAGAAAATTCAGGTATTTTTAAGTAGATAAATAAAAACATATCATGTAAAATTAATAACATTTTTAATTTAAAATGTTGAACCGTTTTTCTCAAAGTCTAATATGTTCTATCAATGTTTGTAAACTTAGTATTGAAAGGCATCACAACTAAATGTTGACTACTGTCACCTATTTGAGATCTTTTGCGCAAGGCAATTTCAGGTAGAAAATGAGTATTGGTGAAATCAAAATTTTAGTCCACAGCAATAAGACAAGCCCTATGGTAGACAAAGGAAAGAAGAATGCTTAGAGCTTGAAGCAACCAATGGACTTCAGGTGATTTGAGCACAAGATTTTATACTTATTAAATACCTAAGAGGGAACACATTTATCTAGAAATTGCATACCAAAATTTGTGTTGTTTTGCTGTAACCTATGACATGGTCTCCCCTACATTTGAAGACAATAATCATTCCGTTATCTGTTTTGACCTCCCAGTGTCTGAATCACATTGACATAATGAGTAGAAGCACTATATGTGTTCCCACACATTTCATGGTAGCAATTAACAATGAGATTTTAGTAATTAATGATGGTATTTAAAGTAGGAGTGGAAAACACTATTATTTAGAATTTATTTCAACCACTGAAAGCAGAAAACCAATTATGCTTTTTATTTATTGGTCTTCTTTCCCTATTGCCTTACATAAAACACTTATAGTTTCAGAAGAGTTTTAAGTGTAAACACGTAGCTAGCGACATCATTGGCACATGCCAGGAGAGAATCTGGTGCTTTCTCAAAATCACTTTGGACAATTTTATGTAATTCTGTTTGGATAAGTAAAGAGTAGAATAGCGTTACTGTTAAAGGAGATTGAGATGAATCTTCACTCCTGTATGAGTTTTTTTTTGTTTTTATCACTTCAAATATCCTCAATATCATGGCTTTCTCGTCTATTCTCTGCTTGTTTTATCATGTTACTTGAACATTGCCTGAAGAACAGTTAAGACATTCTCTAATTCACACAGAATGATCTTTACAGAGAGATTATACTACAACCAATTGCACCTGCATCTACATAACCAGATCCACTTGCACTGACAAACAGGTTTCCTTTAAAGGCAAAATTATTTTCCAATTGAGCACCGTTTCTCTGAAATCATTTTAATTGTCTCAACTTCTTTCTGTAAATCTGCCTTTCCAATGCAATAATGATAATAATCATAATTTTAAAAAGAAACATTGAAAACCTGATTGGAAGAATAGAAAGAGAAAGCAGTGACAGTGAGTGTTACATCATGAGCATCGTCTAGCCAAGCAAAAATGAGTCTTTAAGCTAGAACGGGCCATAAAGGTGAAAGAATGATTCCCAGTGATCATTAGAAGATTGTTATCAAAGAAATAACAAGGGAATTTAACATGAACAAATAAGAGGGCAATATGCAAGGTTTCCAGTGTCTCACGTGGATAGTTGATGGAAAATGAGTGAAGCAAAGGTAATGGGAAATTTCATCCAGTTCATACTTTCAATGGAAAAAAATAGATTAAATACCAAAAAGAACAAAACATGTTGAAATCTTATACAAGCCAAAACATTGTTGAAAATAAATGTCAAAAACTAATTTTAAGAATACAAAATGTGGGCCCAGTGCAATGTGGCCTAGCAGCTAAAGTCGTCACCTTGCACTCACTGGGATCCCATATGGGCGCCAGTTGTAATCCCGGAAGCTCCACTTCCCATCCAGTTCCCTGCTTGTGGCCTGGGAAGTCAGTTGAGGACAGTCCAAAGCCTTGGGACCCTGCACCCATGTGTGGGAGACTTGGAGGAAGTTCCTGGCTCCTGGCTTCGGATTGGTACAGCACCACCGGCCATTGCGGTCATTTGGGGAGTGAATCATTGGATGGAAGAGCTTTTTCTCTGCCTCTCCTCCTCTCTGTATGTCTGACTTTACAATAAAAATGAATAAATCTTTAAAAAAAAAAACAACAAAATGTGTATTCAGCTCTCTAGTTAATTAAAAAATGATGTAGGTCCATGTTTCTGTATTAAAACTTAAAGAAGTTACTTATTAATCATGAAATGCTTTAAAAATATTCTACTCCAAAAACTAACTAAATGTTTGGTTATATTTATATATTTGTGGATCAAGGTTTCAGTGATACAAATTATTGAGTCAATCATATTATTTTATTAATTATTAATACAACTCACAGTATAACCGTCTTTCTTGAAAGTAACAGTTTGACGTTCTCATGACAGCATGGTTTGAGGATGTCATAGAATGTTAGCCAACTGATTTTACAATATCTGAATATCTATTTCATGTGCAATGTAAGTGGGGAACACATATCTGTATAGATTCCAGACAACACACCTGCAAAATGAAGTGAGCTGCTTAAAATTCATTATGCATAATTTTGCATGAGCAAGTTCTGTACAATTCTATACTGTAACTCCAGTTTAACAGAGGATATCACAGCCATTTACATGCAGATAACTTGTTTTCATGTCATTGTTTATGCTTCTAGATAACTGTCATGCATTGCTCATAGGACAGGCAGAGTAAATGTTTACAGAGTGATCTTAGGAGAGAAATAAATTATTTAGGCAACAAAATCCCAACTTGAAAAATGACCTATAATGTGAATGCCAGTAAATGTTTGGCAGAATCCGTTAGATCAATAACAAACAGCAGTTTGACTCGGGAGCCCGAAAGCTCTGCCAAGGTGGGGGCGAAGAGCAGTCCATTCTAGTGGCATGCTGGTGCCAGGGAATGTCCGCAGGTAACCGACAGACACACACACACAGCTGACTTAAGAAAGGTCAGGGAGAGCAGAAATTATGAACACATTTGTTATGTAAGAGTATCAACTTAAAATAACTTTTGAAGTACACTCAAAAAATGGTTATCTTAATATCACATCAACTAATATCCTTTCCAAAAGGAAAATGAACATACAATTTTATTTATAAATAAGTATGGACTTATTGTAAATGCATTTGTCAGGTGTGTATGATACTGGAATTGGAGGGATTATTTTTTACTGAAATGACTTGATAATTTGATCAATTCATATATGTTTATGATTTTAAGATGGCATAAATTGGAGCCCCACGCGATAGCCTAGTGGCTAAATCATAACCTAGCATCATATGCCTCCAGCCCATATGGGCCCTTTTCCTGTCCCACCTGCTGCACTAACCACCCAGCTATCTCTTGTCTGGGAAAGCAGTAGAGGATGGCCCCAAGCCTTGGGACTCTGCACTGGTTGGGAAACCAGGAGGAAGTTCCCGACTCCTGCCTTGGAATCGGTTCTGCTCAGGCCGGGGCAGCCACTTGGGGAGGGGTCTCACTCCCTGCCTTTCTCTCTGTAGATCTTCCTTGTTTCATTTTTATTGAAAAGGCCCATCTACAGAGAGGAGAGAAAGAGAGGTAGACCTTACATTTGCTGATCTTACCTCCAAAGTTCTTTTTTTTTAAAGATTTATTTATTTTTATTACAAAGCCAGATATACTGAGAGGAGGCGAGACCGAGAGAAAGCTCTTCCGTCCAATGATTCACTCCCCAAATGACCGCAATGGCCAGTGGTGCTGTGCCAATCCAAAGTCAGGAGCCAGGAATGTCCTCCAGGTCTCCCACATGGGTGCAGTGTCCCAAGGCTTTGGGCCATCCTCGACTGCCTTCCCAGGCCACAAGCAGGGAGCTGGATGGGAAGTGGAGCTTCCGGGATTAGAACCGGCGCCCATATGGGATCCCAGTGAGTGCAAGGTGACGACTTTAGCTGCTAGGCCACAGTGCCAGGCCCGAAGTTCTTTTTTCAATTCTGCAACGGCCCAAGCTCAGCTGATTTGAAGCCAGGAGCTTCTTTTGGGTCTCCCATGTGGGTGCAGTGTCCCAGGCTTTTGTGCTGTCCTTGACTGCTCTCCCAGGCCACAAACTGGGAGCTGGATGGGAAGTAAGCTGCAGGGGTATGAACCGGTGCCCATATAGAATTCCTGAGTGCATTTAAGGTGATGATTTTAATGGCTAGGCTACTGTGCTGGGACCAAAAAAATAAATAAATAAATCTTAAAAAAAATGGCATAAACTATAGGAAAAAATTTAGGAAAATAAAAACTGTTTTAAATCAGTAGCATACTATATACATAAAACTGACAGAATTTGAATGAAAACATTGAAAAACTTTTTTGCAAGAAAATTCTAATATGAATTTTTTTTTAGAGAAATGACTTTCATAAGCAGATTTATAAGATAGCACAAAAATGTTACAAATAATTATGTATAGGATGATCTCATGGGTGTTTACCTTTATATAAAGTTACATTTTTTAAAAAGATTGGTTCACTTTTCTTGGAAAGGCAGATATACAGAGAGAAGGAGAGACACAGAGGAAGATCTTCTGTCTGCTGGTAAGCTCCCCAAGTGGCCATCGTGGATGGAGCTAAGCCACAGGAGCCAGGAGCTTCTTGCAGGTCTCCCACATGGATGCAGGGTCCCAAGGCACTGCTTTCCCTGATCACAAGCAGGGAGCTGGATGGGAAGTGGAGCGGCTGGGACAGCACCCGGCACCTATATGGGATGGAGCCACTTGCAAGGCAAGGATTTGGCTACTAGACTACTGCGCCGGGCACATATAGCAACTTTCAAAATTATAATCTAAGAATAACAATCTTTGACACATTTTGAGATTATAAACACTATGACTCTTCCTAAGCTGATGGTTATCAAAACCTAAGACTGAGTGTAGTTTAAGATGTCCAATTCTCTTTTATGCTTTTATTAACATCCAATTGAGCAAATTAGTAACTGATTTTTTTCTTCTGTGTGGTTAATATTTTTTATATATTTATTTGCATTTTTAAAATATTTATTTTGTATTTGAAATGAACATTTACAGAGACAAGACCTAGAAAAAGTTAATCATCTGTCGGTTCATTGCCTGAATGGCTTCAATTCCCAGAGCTGAACTAAGCTGAGCTGAGCTGAGCTGAGCTGAAGCTTAAAACCAGGAGCCTTTTCCAGGTCTCCCACATGGGTGCAAGGACTTGGGCCATCGTCTACAGATTTCTCAGGCTGTAAGCAAAGATATGGATTTGAAGCAGAACAGCTGAGCCACCAACCAGCACCCATAGGGGAGTTTGGTGCCACCGGAATACAACTAGCCTGTTGAGCCTTGACACTGGTCCCAATTTGCATCTTCTTGCATTCAAATTTAGTTTTTACTTTCTCCATCTTTACAGAAATTATGCAAAACTATGCAGTAATTTAAACTAAGTTTCATGTGGCACTAATTATTTTCTTCAACCTTACTGTCTTGCATAAGTAATTAATTTCATTAGTTTTTGGTTTATTCTTTCTGTGCTTTGATGATTGCTTTTTTGCAAGCATAACAGCTAATGACATATGAATTAGCACCTTTTTCTTTATAAAAATGCTAGCATATAATATAACATCTTTGTACCTCCCTTTACGTAACAATATACTCTATGGTCAGCTAGCAATAGAGTCTATGTTTTAATCTTTTTAATATGGCTGCATAATATTCTATTACTTGGTATGACTCATTTATTTATACAATCCATCATGCATAGACAGAAATGTTTATCTAAAAATCAATGTGCTCAAATTCTTTAGATTTCAATTTACAAAGCTTTATGCATTATTTGCAGACAGATTTAAGAAAAGTATTTCTAATGAACTGCTCTCAATGTTTGTTTTATGGCGTATGTATATATATAAAAAAATTAAAAATATTTAGATACATTTGTTTTACTCAATTTACTTACCATATCTTTATATTTTATATTATAAAATAGTTTTCTCTGAATGCAGTAAAATGTAACATTTTTTGAGCCATATTGTGATAGAGTGAGTTAAGTTGCCATTTAAAATGCGCACATCCCAAATCATAGTGCCTGGGCTCAAGCTCTGTCTCATCTTCCAATATATATTTTTGCAAATGTAAACTATTAGAGGCAGAAGATGACAGTTCCTGTATTTGCAGTCTAGCCGTCATTGTGGGAGAGAGGATGGAATTCCTGGATCCTAAAAGGAAGGGGAAAAGCAAAGAAGAAAGGAAGGAAGCGGATGAGGAAAAGAGAAGAAAGAAGAAATAAAACAATAAAGGGAAAAAAGCAAGATTGTCAATGGAGGCGTGGTTGAGAGATTGAAAAGATAAGAAATAGGGAAATATTTTTAGATTGCACATAATTAGAACTTGGAACTTACAAAACACAACAAAAAATACGTACAAAATAAATACAAAAACTTAATCACAAATTTCACCTAGGAGGAGACAGCAATAACACCAAAACAAAACACATAAAAGAACGTTAATCATTAGACATTATTAGAGAATTGCAAATTAGCTAACTCTATATGAATTTTGTAATGCCAAGATATTACACCAAATATTGGCAAGATCCAGAGCAACTGGAGCTCTAATACCTTACTAGCGAAGTTAGCAAATGCTTTACATCCTAGAAACAATTGGCAACATCTAAGGATGCTAACCATCTAATACAGCAGTCCTGAACTCTGTGGATTAACCTGAGGGAAATGACAGCCCTTGTGCACACAACAAAACCCGCCTTTAAATGGTCACACCAGCTCTTTAAGTGGCACTAAGAAGTGAAAATAACTTGGATGACCTTCAAGCACATTGTGGTTCAACCACATAAACAAAAACAAACAACAAAACCAACAACAGGTACTGATATGTGCAACAATTTGGATGAATCTCAAAGACATATTGGCAACAGACTCGAATCAGCATTACAAAGACATGGGGGAATCAAGAGCGATCCTGACAACCTCTTAACAGGAGGTCATATGCATAGAGCAAGGGGGACCCCAGAGTGGAGCAGGTGGACAGGAGGAGGCTTGTATCCCAACCCTGAAGACTTGGATCCTCACTAAGGACTATCAGTATGGGCACCAAGGAACACATCCCAACAGACAAGAACACAGTACCTTTGGAGGCCGAGAACTCCGAGGTCACCCAGCTTCGTTGGGATCTACCACATGGGATGGAAAAAGCCCAAATCCTTCCTCACAGGATCCAAGGCCATCGGAACAACAGCCAGGAGCCCTGAGTGGTCCACAGAAACAGAAGAACAGTAAACTTCCTTCGGGACTAGGGAGAGGAGCTTTCTCTGGTCCTTACTTAGTTCCAACTTTGGATCCCCACCCTCTCCTGCAAGGACCATCAGGGTCGCTCCGGAGCCCCGCCCCCCAAAAATAGAATAGATAGAGAAATACAAGGAAAGCTTAGAACCAAACAGGAAACAGTCAGCGTGGATCCCCATATACCTTACTAGATAGGACACAAAGATTAGTTACTCCTCACTAGAGTATCAAAGATTTCTCTGAACACCCCTCCTAAAACTGTTCTAGCACCTCAACTGTTGACAAATGCCTTGTTAGACTTACAAGCCAGTTTAGACTATCCTAAAATCTGCCAAGTTCAGCAAAATTATATGTCAACACAATAAACTGTTAAATATTAAAATGAAAACAGACACGAGACAGCTGAATAGTACCCTATAGCCATTTTAAGGTGTATAGCAGCCGGTTCTGTGTACACACAAAAATTGAAGTGTCAATAAAGTACTCACAGGATGTGGATAAGAACTTGCATTGTTTTAACATGTTGATTACTCAATACCATGTCAATTCATTCCATAATGTTGTAAATTGTTGTTGATGTTGTGCTGGGGCTTCTAATTGATCGGGATGATATTCTGCCAGCTCTACCTTCAGACCAGAGATGGTTTCCCCAAGTAACTGTTGAATTTATCTGGACAATAAGATGCTGGACTCTATCCTTGGTATATGTTTGCAATGAAAGAGTCTTGACTTAATTTGAATTGTTATACTACAACAAGGTGGAGGAATCCACCATGGGGGGAGGGTTTGGGGAGGAGTTAGGGGAATCCCAAAGCCTATGAAACTGTGTCACATAATACAACTTAATAATAATAATAATAAAAAGACATATTGGCAGAGTAGTACAACTGTTGTGTGTCCTGACTATGGTGATGTTTTTATTTTTGTTTTCATTATTCTGGAAGGCATTGTATTTCTCTAACAATTCTAACTTCCTGGAATCATATCTAAAACACCAATCTTATCATACATTATTTTAATTAAATTAAAAATGAAAAAAACGACAGAGGTAACACTCCTGAACAAAAGTTAAAAGCTCATTGCTGTGTCCTATTCTCTCAAAAGCAATCGTGTGAGGGGAAACAGTGGAAGATGCCTCTCCAAATATATTTAATACTTAAATATTTATGTGGACATATTGCTTTTTTTTCTGAGAAAAAAAAAGCAGAGTATCTCATCGCCTCAGCTGAGCATTGTGATTTTACTTTGGTTGCCATTTCTACATCTTATTCTATTGCCAATATAATGTTAATGAAAATACTGCCCAAAAAGTAGACCCAGAAAGAAAAGACACTTTTTCTAACAGATGAGGAAAGATAAAGACTCTGTCTACAACTTACAGGATAGCAGGGTTTCAGTGACGCAGTCTAAGATTTACAATGTTGAAGCAAGTGTTTCATATGCAAATCTTCTTTAAAAGTCAGTCTCTGGCTCACAGATTATAAACTGGCATATTTCACTCAGTTTGTATGGGACATATGTTGAAGTATTCCTGGGTGTGCACGCTAAACTATGAAGAGCTCAGAGGAAAGAAACTAACACATGTTTATGGAGTTTCATCTTAACCCTTTGAGAGATTACAAATTAGCTACTTCATCAGTTTTGTTTGTTTTAGAAACAATGTAATGGTTTGGGAAACAGTATGACAGTAAACTGAACTATTTTGGGGGAGTGTGCTTGTTGACAAACTAGATACAATTTTTCTAGATACAATGTTTCCACACTAACAACCTGGGCTACTTTGTTTCTTTGTTTAGTCTCTACCAGTTGTTAGTGATAGAAAGGGAAATTTTAATGTTTTGTTTTCTTTATGATTTTCCTGTTTATTGCTTAGCTAATGAAGAGTAAGTTTGATTTAAAATAATTGTCCCTAATCTGTCAGTAGCTAGTTTATATAACTTCAACAAATGCATCCTGTTATTCATCAGTTTTAATTTGCAAATAAATCACTTCTGTTATTTATGAAAATAGAGATAATTTAAAAATAATATTTAATTAAAATGTAGAGTAAACAGAGAAGGATGGAGGGAAGATTTCCTGGATATGTGTACGGGAAGGAGGAGGAGAAAGAGACTGGCCGAATCCATTCCCTTCCCTGGCCCTGGACAGGGCTCCAGTCCCTGCCACGGGGGCTCTGGGCCAAGATCCAGGATGGCTGAGGGAATGAGGAGGTCCCTACCTACAGATCACACCCAAAGACCTTGCCAAGTATGACCAGAGTGGAATCAGAGGGTGAGGCGGTTCCAGGATGGTGCAGGCAATTCAGTGAGAAGTCGCATTAGTGTATCAGGACAAGTGGAATAGCCGAGGCAAGGGAGCAGAGATGGGAAATGTAGCTTCAGGGAGGCGCTAAAGTTTCTCCCTGGGATCTGCTGCAGAGGAGGACACTGGCTGGACTGCCTCTAACATAATATCAAATTGGGGAGAGAGCTGGAGATAAAAGTTATTTCAGGGGGTGGCGTCTCAGGTCTTTGTGCAAGAGGTGGAAGGCTTGGGACACACTAGTCATAGCATGGCACTGTCGGGAGGGAACCTCTTCAGGCTCCCTGTATTACCAGGCAAGGAGAACGCCCCCTGCCTGGTGAACCCCTATCCACTAAAAACCTCAAGCAAGTCAAGTCACAGAGGGTGCCATTGCTGGAAACAGGACTTGTGAAGGGCAAGCAGTTGCTCTTACGTTACCTAAACATGCAGATTTTGCTACATCAAACAATAACAAATTGTTTGGAAGAAAGCCCATTCATAGTAAGACACTATGGCTGCACCTTGCCTCATTTTAAATACAACTGAATAATCAGCCCTCACCAAGTTCATGAAAATTATAAATTATAAAAATAACTGCACTGATTTTTTTGCACTAAAATAAACCTGCTTTTTGGTTTCTTTTTTACATAAACTTTTTAAAAGGACCTCATATTCTAACAGAATGAATATGAAAATATGCCTTGCCCAAGAGAAAACTAAAACAATTGTTACATATCTAAATTCTCACAGAAATATTTCTACCCTCATCTCCAAATCCTAAGGAAAATTCTAATGTCTGATTTATTTTGTACAAATTGTGTATTTCTATTTCAATTTTCTGTAATGAAGATAGGCAGTCAGTATTTTGCTAAAGATAGGCTCAATTTTCTCTGATTTATTTTTAAAAAGCACAAATACAGAACACGTAATAAGATGTAGAACATGTAAAATTAGCACGTGAATCCTTAACACTGATGATTGAAAACTGGATTCAAAATAGGCAGGCACCAGCAATGTCAAGCGTTTTTACAAAAAATACATTTATATTTTCCTGTACATAAGAGATAAAAATAGGAGAAGGTGCCTACAGCATTGCCTGTGGATAAAGGGGAGAGCTGCCAATTCTCATCAATTTCAAACAAGCAGAACTCCAGGCTACTGTGCTGAACACAGTTTTCACAGCTCAGCACTCTTTTTGCAGGAGATTATCAGGCTGTAAGTTTTGGGAATTCAATCTCTTCAAATGGCTTATATAAAGTAGATTATTCGTGTTTTGAAGCCAGAAAATCTGAATAGTTATAAGTTAAATGTGAAATATGAGGGCATGCAGTTGAAGACCAAAATTTGTGTATTTAGTTTTAGAATGTATCGTGTTCACATAGCACACCAAATGTTTGAAACAATTTAATTTAAATCCAAAGTGATCTACTGGTCAATTCTGAAAACACTAAGTCAATGGGGAGGGGGAAGTAAGAGAGGCAGGGAAGGAGATGAGGGAGACGAATAAAGGACTGATACATCGTACCATATTTTGGATATTAAACCGAAGATAACTAAGATAAGTTGCATATTGTTACTATGTGAAGTTTCACAAAGGAAAGGATGTTAGTGGTCATCACATCAATCATTCCAAGGTGGCTTGCACTTAATTTTGTTTTGAAATCTGTCCTAGTTATGTGGGAAATCTTTTACAAGGGGAGCCTTAGATTCACCTGAAATGTTCAGGGGTTCCAAGACTGCCACCGCTCTGCCCCTCTGGCACTTGCCCTTCCAGGATCCTGAGGGAGATTGTCAGTGATGGTTGTATGGCAAGGCCTGGGAGCTCTACATACTATCACTGCTCAGGGATGTGTTTCTGGCCTTCAGTACTTTTCACTTTGCATCATCTTTCTGGAGATTCTATCCAGTTCCCATCTGATGACTCACATCTATAGACTCACAGGTCTCACATGCTTCCTTTAAGGTTAAAACAGGTGGGTATGTCTAATCACCTTTCTAAAAGGGCCTTCCTAGACAAAGAGAACCCTCAAATATGTACTTTTGAAACTGAATTGTAACCATCATTCCAACCTCACGTTTTCTCATCATCCAAGCAGAAAAAGTGCCTTTTGATTCTTCTCTGTTCTCACTTGATATATCAAATTAGTCACAAAATTGTGACCACTCTAATTAGAAACAAATAATTTTCCACAAATACCTTTCCACACTCCCCATCTTAAAGCCCATAATGTTGTTTGACTACTAAATTGAACCTTTGGTAGTCCAGTTAGACAATATTATTTATTTCTTTTCATACTTCTTTGATTTTTTCCATCTTTAATCCTCTTTCCACCATAACCAAGAGTAATATTTTGAATACATAAATGTGACCCTGAGGCCATATTGATTAAATTCTTCAAAAATGGCCCCTCGACAGCAAGATAAACATCAAATACCATTTTAAGACAAAAAGGTCTTTTTCAACTATTCACCTCTTCTTACTATTTCACATACCTATTCCTAAAACTCAGCCAGGACTCGACATTTTAAGTTTCCTGAATTGTCTCTTCTTTTCATTAGTACATGTAATTTCAGAAATATAGATAAAGATACAGGTACATATGGATATAGATAAATGTGCATAATGTGGACCAGGAAGAGTATGTCAAGTGAGACCAAAATTAGTGAAATAGTTGAAGCCAAAGCATATATGAGTTTTTGCTCTCTTTTTTCGGAGATAATAAGGAGATTTGTTGTCCAAATCAAAAGCTGGGAGTTTCTGAGAAGTGATGAGACATTCATAATGGGGAGACAAGTGTGGTTGTTAAACAGAATATTTTAAATCACAGTATCAACGTTACCAATTATCATCAACAAGCTGTTGTAAAATAATTTGCCTCAGAATTGAAGTTATTAACAAGATCTCTAATTATTATTTGTGAGCCTGAAGTAATTTATTAGAATTAACAATTGGCTGTATTGACAATTAATTCCAATACACAAAAAAGGCATTTATTACTTGTTGAAAGATTTATCACTCTGCCCCTTGTTGTTCTAAGAACAGTCATTTGATACTCCCAGAAACACTTCATTTGCAGGGCAAGCCTCTGCATCACATGTTTGAGTACTGGTTCGCGTCCTGACTGCTTCATTTCTGTTCCTACCATCCTGGGAGGCAGCAGCATTTATCCCAGTAACTGGATTTCTGCCCCCATGTTGTAGACTCAACACTGAGTTCCAAGCTCCTGACTTTGGCAATGGGCAGATCTAGCTGTCATAGGCATTTGGAACCTCTGCAAATCCATATCACTCTGTTTTAAAGTATAAAATAAACTTTAAAAACACACTTCATTTCTTACTATTTCTTAAATTTGATCTTTGTTTCTATGCCACTTTTCATTCATTGTTATTTGTTTTCCCTAAAACAGTTACCAACCTGTGTTTCAAACGAGCTTTCTCATTCTTTAAGACAAGAGTGTAAATGTCGCCTCCTTTACAAAGTTCTCCCATATGACACAGGCCAGGATGAGGAACTTTGCGTCTTTCACAGTATTCTTACTAATCTCATGTTACTTTTTCTCATTTATCCTCAAGCAGAAAAAGTAGCCTGATTTGTTTCAAACTTCAAAACTGTTCAGATTTTTAACAAAGTTAATTTTTTCTGTTTATTTGTATTCACAATATTATGCCAAAAGTTGATAATAATAAATTTTATCTACCAGATAATTTTTCTAATATTCATTATATGATAGATATAAATTAAACAAATTGTCTTACACGTTGCTGGAAGAAATGCTAATCCTCAGACAAAATGCAAACATACATAGAAATGATTTAAAAGGTAATTCACTTCAATTAGTCATGCTAGATAGCAATATTTCTTGATTTTTTAAAAAAAAGATATATTTATTTGAAAGAACTACAGAGATAGGGGGAAAGACACACACGAGTTACCTTTCATCTCCTTGTTCACTTCCCAGAACGTGGGCAACAGCCAGGGTTCCACCGCTCAAAGAAGGAGCAAGAAGTTTCTTGTGGGTCTCTCACAAGGGTGTCGGAGCTTCGAGCAGTAGCGCCATCTTCCGTTGCTTTCTTTAGCCATCAGCAAGAAGCTGGACAGGAAGTGAAGCAGCTGCGACTCTAACAGGAACTCATTAGATGCTGGTGGTGTTGGGTGTTGCAGGCAGCATTTGTATCAGCTATACTACAACTATCGCCCCTCTAACGTTTCTTAAGAAAAACATCAGATTAAGAAAATGTAGGTCTAAGTTACAAAATGTTACATCACCATTGAGTTTTCAAACATCTTGTAAAGAGACAGGGGAAAAAAAAAGGATTTTCTTTGAGACTTTATTGAAGGCAGTGGAGAACAACTTGCTCAAGTCCTACTTTTGCCCTATTCTGGTTACTTGATTTGGGCACGTTTAGCTGTTATCCTTACTACACTCTTTATAGATTCGTAAGTTGTGCAAAATGTAACTTTCCTCCAAGGCTGTTATCAGCAGTGGGTTAAAAATAAAACAGATTTGTGGCTGGTGCAATGGTTCGATTTTATAATCCTCCAATTTGAACTGCCAGAATCCCGTGTAGGTGCTTGTTCATGTCATGGCTGCTCCACTTCCCATGCAGCTTCCTGCTTGTGGCCTGGAAAAACAGCAGAGGACAGCCCAAAGCCTGGGGACCCTGCACTATTGTGAGAGACCCGGAAGAGGCTCGTGACTCCTGGCTTCAGATTGGTTCAGCTTCGGCTTTGTGGACATTTGGGGAGTGAACCAACAGATGCATGATTTTACTATCTCTCCTTCTCTCTGTGGATCTGACTTTCCAATAAATATGAATAAGCATATACATACATCATATATACATATATATATGATTCAGAACACTGATTAGCATTGGGTATTATCAATAAAATCCATTATAATAATGGTAATAATGATGGTGATAGATATTATATACATTGTAAAAGCTCAAATTAGGCCTTTATTTCAGTGTAACACACTGATTTTGACACATTTCATACTGCAGTTGCTCCAAGCCTGGTTTTTTTCTGTATCACATTCCAGGCTTCGGCTGATGCCGATTCTGGAGTGACTCCAGAGTTGGGTCCCTGACGCCTGTTTAGGAGATCTGAAGGGCATTGTTGGCATCTGGACAGACTAGCTGCAGTCACTGCTGGCAGCTGAGTGGGAAAAGGAGAAATGGGCATAATGCCCTGTTTCATCTGCCCCCTCCGGCTCCCCAACACAGAACAACAAAATAAAATGGAATTGGGCTTGTGTCATCATGACTGTTCAGATTCCAAGATATATCAGGTCAACTCTAATGACGCCTATTACAGTGAATAAAGGTTAAGGGAGGTAGAGGACGTCAATATATTCTTTATAATAATTTTTTGTTGAAAATTCAAAATTCAATTTTACTAGTCTTTATTCTGAGCAAAGAAGTGTTGATGTTTTAGTTTTCATTCTTAGGATTGATATTTTAGGGTTTCCTTTTAGATATTTTAAAACTGTTTTTGACAGGATAATTCTGCTACCTCACTAATTACCTCAGAGCCTACACAATTATTTACATTGTGCATTCAATGGCCCGCTCAGGCGATCACTGTGACAGTTAACAACTCGGGGATTCAGAGCACTTCAGTTGCTGGTCTCCTTTGTTCTGTCTTAAACAAGACGTCACTCAAATCCACAACGGATTGGTACTTCTCAAAGAATGGGAAGGAAAATTTGCACTTGCCACAAAGTCATTTTAAAATAATGTCAAAAAAAAGTATTAAGAAAAAGCCTTCTTTAAAATTGTATTTGTTTGAAAATCATTTTGAGACTTCAATGAACTAGAAGTGGAATGTTGAGTCACGTGATAATTGCAAATTATTTTAACATGATTGCTGCATATCAATCGTGTTTTGTGTCAAAACATTTACTTTGAATATATTCAGAATGAAATTACCCACAGTTAAAAGTAGTGTTAGCAAGTGACAATTAGGTCAATATGGTATAAACGTTTGAGAAAGGGTGAAAAGGAGTGTGTCAAAGAATGAAGTATGGTTAATTCAAAAATCCCACAAATGCCATGACTTTCTTCTCACTAGCCAGACATCTAGGTCTTTGCCTCTGTAAATGTATATGATGTGTGTGTGCATAAAGAGAACATATGCATGAGTTTCTAGATGGATAGGGCTGGGAGATTTTGATTTTGGGATAACACTATTGTATGAATTAATTGGTTCCAATGTGTCTGGCACATGGCAAACTAGCAAGAAGCTCCTCATTTCTGGCTTTGGATCAGCTCAGCTCTGGCTCCTGCAGACTTTGGGGGAGTTAAACAGTAAATGGAAAATATTTCTCTCTGTTTCTGCTTCTCTCTGTAAATCTGCCTTTTCAATTAAATAAATCTGAAAGAAAGGAAGGAAGGAAGGAAGGAAGGAAGGAAGGAAGGAAGGAAGGAAGGAAGAAAGAAAGAAAGAAAGTTGTTTAAATTGAGAAGGAAAGACTTCTTTCCAAATGTCCTTGCAAGTTTTCATTCTTGTGGATGGACACTGAGACTTACGACAATATTGTGAAAATTGACATTTGAGTATTTAATATTTAAGTTTAATCTAATGTTTAGTTTTTCTAATGTATTCATCAGCAAATTCCAAAAGTGTATACCATGTGGATAGTCCTTGCCCGTCACTTCCTTGAGGTGTATGTCACCTGTGAGCTCCAGTCTGAGACATGCAGAATTAAACATGGTTTCTCCTCAGTGCACTAACTGCTAGATCTGCCTTGGAAAAGAAAATCACCAAAAATGAAATACATATATATATATATATATATATATGATCTGGTTAAAGATTAGATGTAAATTATTGCCATTATGAAAAAGCAAAGAGGCCTTTGGCAAACTAAGAAGACCCAGAAGACAGAGAGCGAAGTATTCACAAGGCTCCTTGATCCTGGCAAGCTGAGGAAGACCATAATCTTGGAGGTCTTAGAGGACGATGTGAATCCGGTAATCAGCTGCAGGACCCAGAACAACAGAGTAGAGAGTGGCCATTCTGAGTCAAAGCAGAAAATGCAACCGGAATAACAAGATGATGCTGTTATTTCTGTGAGTGTTAATGGAGTTTAAAACAATCCTCTAGGCTAGGACCAGGACACAGTCCACAATGAGACAGGAACCTTGGTAAAACAAATTAATACAAAGTGTTTATTAAGTCCTCTTTATTGTATTTCAGGCCCTGTAATTAAGATAATAGAAGTGATTTTCTCAAATGGTAGAAAGATTTCTCCATGTTACTCCTTGTCTGACTGAAATAATTAGAGAGATCAAGAGTGAGCCTACTAGCCAAAACTACCAAGAAATTGTGATCTGTAATATTTTTGAAGACACGAGTATGAATTCTAAAGTGGATTCATTTTTTTTATTAATTATTTTGCATTATGTGACAGTTTCATAGGCTCTGGGAATCCCCCCACCCCTTCCCCTCCGCTCCCCCCGGTGGATTCCTCCACGTTGATGCAGTATTACAGTTCAAATTCAATCAAGATTCTTTCCTTGCAAACATATACTAAGCATAGAGTCCAGCTCATTTTTAATATGGAATGCAGTGCTAGACAAATTGGAACCAATTAATTCATCCAATAGTGTTATCCTAAAATCAAAATCTTCCATTCCCACTGAAAATCATTGTCAGCTAAAAAACTGAGGGAGAGGGCAGAAAGAGGAAAAAGTGAAGAAAGAAAGAAAAGGAAGGAGGAAGAGAGGAAAAAAGGCAGGCAGGGTGGTGGAAACTAGAAAATGCGTAAAATCTATTTCCAAAGCAAAGACAATGAGCCCACTGGCTTGGAGGGAATTAGCAGTTCCTAGTAACAGATTCTTTAGTGTGGTTTAATTTGAAAAAAGCTAAATGAAATGTTTAAAATATTGCAAACCATGACACAATGGAAATTATTTCTTTTTAACAAATAAGTTATATAGGTCCTCTTCTTTTTTTTTTGAAGACTTTAATTTATTTCTATTGGGAAAGTCAAATACATAGAAGGAGAAACAGAGGAAGACCTTCTGTCCGATGATTCACTACCCCATGGCCTGAGCTGCACTGATGTGAAGCCAGGAGCCAGAAGCCTCTTTTGGGTCCCCCATGTTGGTGCAGGGTCCCAAGGCTATGGGCAGTCCTCTACTGCTTTCCCAGGACATGGGCAGGGTGCTGGATGGAAAGCAGGTAGCCGGGATTAGAACCAAATCCACATGGGATCCTGGCACATCTAAGGCAAGGACTTTAGCCACTAGGCAAGTCCAGGCCTCTTCTTTATACATTTAAATATACATAAACTCTGGCGCAAGAGAATCCACCAGTGTGAAAACACAGTAACTGTGGTGGACGGGATCCAGCTACTTCCTGGGCTACCTGCATCCCATATTAGCCCGGCTACTCTACTCACCGAGGTTCTAACTACTGCACTATGAGAGGTGAGGGTTTGGGTTCGCAACACACAGCAGTATTGGATAGAATCTTACCACAAAAAGTCAGTGGGGCTAACTTTTACTAAAAGTATAAAACTTCTATAAATAGTCCATTGTAAAATAAGATCACTTTATTTTCCATTCTGTCACCCAGGTTCTGAGAGTCTCATCTCTTACAGCTACACTTTAGGCCACAGCACCCTAACCGCAGCATCCCACAGCACCCTAACCGCAGCATCCCACAGCACCCTAACCGCAGCATCCCACAGCACCCTAACCGCAGCATCCCACAGCACCCTAACCGCAGCATCCCACAGCACCCTAACCCCAGCATCCCACAGCACCCTAACCCCAGCATCCCACAGCACCCTAACCACAGCATCCCACAGCACCCTAACCCCAGCATCCCACAGCACCCTAACCGCAGCATCCCACAGCACCCTAACCCCAGCATCCCACAGCACCCTGACCACAGCATCTCACAGCACCCTAACTGCAGCATCCCACAGCACCCTAACCCCAGCATCCCACAGCACCCTAACCGCAGCATCCCACAGCACCCTAACCCCAGCATCCCACAGCACCCTAACCCCAGCATCCTACAGCACCCTAACTGCAGCATCCCACAGCACCCTAACCCCAGCATCCCACAGCCAACCACTCGGAACATCGGGTCTGTAAGCCTTGGGGTGAAGGGGCAGAGAGTGGTCTTTTGTTCTCATCCATTCTATTTCTGTTCCCAAAGAATGGACAATTTCTTGATAAATTTATGCTCAGCAAACGGATTGCCCTGGAGATCACTGGCACTGTGTCCTACAAACCTGAAGCTATAGTACATTTTTCACTTTCTTGGTTAGACTCCAACATTTCTACATTTGTTTGGAGATTTTTGCTTTGTTTTGTTTTGTATTATAGCTTCTGCTTTCTATAAACTGAAGGTGTCTGATTAAATTATAACAACTATAGCTCCCTTATCTGTGGGCTGGCTTTACTGTCTGCCTAAGGGAAATATATTTCATCAGTCTCCATGGATCATGAAATCTAGAATACAATTTGGGTAGAGAAGAATGAAAGAAAAGTATAACTGTTATATGGCAAACACACATACACACAGTGTTTTCGTTAAATTGAATAGGATATAATTTGGGGTATATAAGCACTAGTAAGCCTACCATTTGAACTCTAGTATCACTACATCTTTCAGCCAGAAGTTCAATTCATCCAAAAGTTATTAGTGGAGATAAAAACTAATTAATGTAAATAAGGCAAAATATGGCTCCCTAAATTTCCTAAATTACATCATCAATTCTGTAGTTTTTAAAATTGAACTTTAATAGATACTCATTTAATGTTGTCTCAAATAGAATTGCCCACAGTTCAGAATAAAATAGTTACTAAGTTTTGATGCGTAGGCTATCCTTGTGCATTCTTGAGGTTGACCACCTAAAAGCAGTACAGAGTCTTTATGCTAGGACATGTCTGATAGCATGTGGCCTTCCATGACCATTCAGTGGGCCAACGACGCTGCAACTCAGCAGGGAGAGGAGCAAAGGAAACGAGACTGATCTGAAATGAAGACCACACGGAAATAATGAACCAGAGGACAGCTGTGTCACAGCCAGGAGGCAGCACGTACAGGAAATTGAAACTGTGAAACAATGCAAAAATAATTACTTAAGAAAGAATGCACTAATGTTAAATTGAGACCTCAGATATCAACAAAACCCAAGAACTCCAGAAGACTAGTGTTAATGAAGAATATCAAGAAGATACCCTCAGTGAGTAAAGCCGTCTTTGAAGCATGAATCTTAACTTTTTTTTAACCTAAAGTAACCTCTCTCCTGTTCCTTAACTGGTACCTGGGGTCCTGATCAGTTAATATTCTTGGAGCAGTAACAGACTCCACACAATGAAAACTGTCACTTAACAAAGCCGTTCAGAGACTGGGCCTAAGGGACTTGCTCTCTTTTCCTAAGCTAACTAAAATGAAAGAAAAAAGAAGGAAATAATGATGAAAAAAAGCATAAACTTGGGGAGTTTTCCATTATATAGTATAAGTGATAGTAATTTCTTATATGATGCAGCTATTGAAAAATTGAGAATAATTAGAAGCTAAAGATTCTTAAAACACACTTTCTTGATGCATGTTCTAGTTTTCTTCCTTTGCTAATTGAACTTCAACCATGAACTCTTCTTATGGTCTGAAATCTCACCAGCTACAAAACAAAGACGATAATAATCATATCAATTATATAAGAAAATTATGAGTAAATATGCGAAATACACATATATGATGCTAAAAATCACATTTGACAGTAAGCATCATACAATGTTTACTATTAAAAGAACTTTGAAATCATTAGAACCTAAAATAAAAGGGAAGGAAGAAGGGAAGGGAAGGATATTTCTTGATGTTTTGATGATCAGTTTTTACATAGACAATTAATAAAAATTATTTTTAAAGAAATGATAGAAAAAGGAAATAGGAGAGTTCACAATATAAGTAAATTTGATCCTCATTTATATTAATTATAAATTATTAACTATAAAATAGCCAGATTTGGGAACAGACTGAAAGGCACAGCTAAATTAATTTAAAGTTTGAGCAAATATATGTGAAGAAAGTATTTCTTAATCAACATTTGATTAGGTACATGTTAAGCTTATAAACCATTTATGTGCACATTCACATGCATATGTATGTATCTGCATACATGTTTTAGATATGCTTGAAAAACACAAGTTTGAACCTGCTGAATCACGCTAAAAGTTGGTTCTCCACATCATACCACATAATACATTTTTAAAAAATTTGGGCCTGGCACAGTAGCCTAGCTGCTAAAGTCCTCACCTGGCATGTGCCCGGGATCCCATATGGGCACCGGTTCTAATCCTGGCGGCACCGCTTCCCATCCAGCTCCCTGCTTGTGGCCTGGGAAAGCAGTCGAGGACGGCCGAAAGCCTGGGGACCCTGCACTTGCATGGGAGACCTGGAAGAAACACCTGGATCCTGGCTTTGGATCAGCTCAGCTCCAGCCATTGCGACTGCTTGGGGAGTGAATCATCGGATGGAAGATCTTCCTCTCTGTCTTTCCTCTTCTCTGTATATCTGACTTTCAAACAAAAATAAATAAATTTTTAAAAAATGTATAAAAATAGAGATACATGGTCTACAACATCAAACATTATGCCCTGAATTGTTTATGAAAGTAGCTAACTAGAAAACAATCTAAATGTTGAACACTTTTACCTTTCCATACCAAAGCAATTTCTATTGCAATAACATAGTTACTGCTATTCCTAAACTGTTGGTTGGTGCTTCAATCACAGTGAAAATTTGGGACATGTTTGAAATTATTCTCTCTTTCTTGTAATGTCACCACAACTAATGTGGCTCCATTGGCTCCTTAACATTTAAATTGCAAAGAGTTGACAAATCAAATATATGATTAACTTAACAGACAATAATGCATTCTTAAGCGACCCAAGGAATGACCACAATCTAAAATGGCTAGAATTTGGGGGGATCTCATGCTCCTTTTTGTAACCACCAGCTGTAAATTGCCAAGTCCAAAGTGAACATGAATTAACATCTTGCCAACCTGAGGGTATTAGGATCTATCATGATTATATGACTGAAATTAACGAACTCAATTATCATCCCTAAACCCCTCCCAGTTAATTTTATCCTTTTGGGCAAGGTCTTTGGGATCAAAGTCCACCTTCCCCTCAAGCTCCTCGGATTCTTGAATAAACCTGTTTTCCTTTAACAACTCTTGTTTTAAATATTGGCTTTGGACTGACAAGTGACCCAGCGTCTTGTTTGGTTTTGATTTTAGTTTTCTTTCCCTTGTTAGCACTAAGAAACAATATGAAGAACATTTTCCTTCAATCATCGCATCACCACACCTCTAACCAGAAGTTTCCAATTATCGTATTTTTGAGTTTCTAAACGTTAGTGTCCAATAAACACTTTGTTTTCAACCAAGTACACCTTCTCCTTGCCTACTACAAGGAAAACTAGTCATGTGACTTCCAGTAAGTTGAAAATATCCAAGTAGCAATTTCCTCATGGACCGAATGAAAATCTCCACAAGCCCTTGTAGGTCTCGATGGCTACGATCTTCAGATTCCGCCCTGTGGGAATAGCTTTTCATTCTGGTGAACGCTACAGCCTACATCATCAGCCATTAGAAGACAGGCGTCCTGGCCAACCCAGCAATCTTAGTTTACTCTTTCATTTCTCTCCTACTTAAGGCTGTAAGTTGATTTCATTTTAAAGCAAAGTGTTTCTGTATCTTTTCAAGAATCCAGTTAAGTTCTCTGAAACTGTCAACGCATTCACAGAAACCCAACTGCCTTTGCACTGAACTTTCAGATCCCCTTCTAAGGAAAGCCTCCATTTGTGATAGAAAAAGCAAAAGAGAAAAGGCAAAGGGCAAGTGAAAGTACATGAAATTCAAATACAAAAAGTGAATAGAATAACTATTCCTGTACTCTAATACAAGTCTCGGTTACCCCTATTTTAATCACAAGGCTGCAGAGCTGTGGGTTCATTCACACTTCCATGATCCTGCACTAAGGAAACAGTCTGAGACAAAGTCTATACTTCCACATCTTTATCCTTCATTATGCTTCACTGTATGTAATCTTAAGATATTAGTGATTTTATTGCTAGTACTTGCAAGATATATATTTTCTAAATTTTTGGAGCAGATTTTATTACTATTCCTTAAGCAATATAAAGTAAGAACTTATTAGAACCAGCACTTGGATGAAAATACATCACTAAGGTAGTGATGCTGGCATTGTGGTATAGCAGATAATGCTGCTAACTGCAACACTGGCATCCCATATGGACATCAGTGCAAGCCCTGGCTGTTCAACTCTTGATCTGGCTCCATGCTAATGGCCCTAGAAAATTGAGGTGTCTGTCCAAGTGATTGGGACACCTCAACAGAGGGGAGACCTGGAAGATAGTCAAATAGCTAACATAAGGAAAATTGTAAATATCAAGGATATAATCAATAATTTACTATATTAAAAATAAAGCATTCTGTCATATTTTAATACCTGTTGCCTACTCATTCAATAAAAGCTTATGCAGCAAATAGCTTTTTGGAGAGCTATATTCACTTTTTCAGCTAAAAATATCTATTTTAACTATGCAACACTAGTTTCTATTAACTTAATGTTGGATAACTTCTACTCTGATTTTATGCATTGTAGTTTATAAAAGTTTACGTATTTCTTCCAAATAACAGTATGTAAATAAAAGTGAGTTATTCCAAGTCACTTTCAGAAGGGTTGATGAATATTTAAGTGAGGTATCTTCAAAAGTCTCACCATTGTTAATAAACCAACATTGCTTTCCCAAGTGTGACCATTTTCCTTGAGAATGCAGGAAAAGATGCATTTTCTACTTCTCAACTCCATGTAGCTTTCATTAAAGAACTGAATATAAAATTTACCAAAATACAAGAGACTGAATAAAATTGTCTGTATAACTAAAATATGAAGCTAACAAGAGATTTTTACCTGACTAGAAAACTAAATGCTTACTAACTGGAAAAAATCGGTAGCATAACTTATTCTTAAGGTAAGTGTTCACACCAAGGAGTCAGTAGGCTACGCACACTCACACAGTGGAGGTAACTCTGTTACCACCTCAATACAGTCTGTGCTTACAATCAGTGGACTTGAAGTACCAGGCTTTGTCAGGATCTAGTTCTTCTCTTTCCTAAGGATAGAACACTGAAAAATCACTTTTGTCTTAGTCTTCATCGAAGTTGAAGTGCATTTTATAAGAGATTCTAAATATTACAAAATTCATCCTAAAGCCAAATGTAGACTTGTGGTTCAAATGAACATATTGCAATCATAACAGTCATTCTCTTAATGGTAGCATGATTGTTGAGAAATAAAATAAGTCTATGGTCACTTTCAGGCTACAATGGCAGAGATGAATAAATGCCACTGATCTCATATGACACACAAGCCTAAATACAAAAGCAAACTATCACAAAACAAGGCATTTTTTAATGAAATGATTTCTTTTTCCTAGTAGTAAGGCCATAGTAATCAGGTCAAGAGGAACCTGGATACAGTAGAATATTCAAGTCATTGGCAGATAATATAGTATTTCTAAAAATTTGCTTTTTGCATACTATCAGTAGGAGGACCAAGAGAAATACTTGCTTAAATGATTCTAATCTCATGTTTCAGGACATTTACCATGTAGACAGGAAGGAATGACTGCAAACTAAAACCATGACATTGAAAGAATGGCAGATAGGTCATCAGCACGAACGTCACCTGTA
Source organism: Ochotona princeps (assembly GCF_030435755.1). Taxonomy (NCBI): domain Eukaryota; kingdom Metazoa; phylum Chordata; class Mammalia; order Lagomorpha; family Ochotonidae; genus Ochotona; species Ochotona princeps. The sequence goes on along the minus strand of NC_080834.1, from coordinate 20,081,563 downwards.
GTGTCTAACAAACGCGGAGTCTCAAACTCCACACAGCTGCTGGACCTGAACCAGCATTTTAAAGACCCCTCAATATGCGGGTAAAAATTCAAAAAGCTTTCATTTGGAACATATAAATATTTAGACTCCCGGTCTGCCTGAAGCCGTTAGGAAAAGTTAAAAAAAATACATGATGAATTTTATCGAAAAGATTACCCACATCATTTACAAAAATTAGGGGTCACACAATAAAGGAAGGGAATCCTAACTGGCTGCCTGACTTAGTTTTTATCTTTTCTAAAATCTCAATTGACAGAAGCAAGTGTGAACCATAAATTGCAACTAGAAAATTGCTTCTGGAATTTGCAATAGACTTGTATACAAAGTAGTGATGGCTTCTACTTGGATTCAAGGAAGAATTGAAATGAGGTTTATATTTGCTCGGTCTCACTCAGAGAAGAACTGCAATTATACAAGCACAAAAGTTAAAACAATCAAGTAGGAAAATAAGGCTCTAAAACACATGAACACAGGAAACGAGAAAATACTGTATTTCCTACTCAGCCCAACCTGGCGAACACCATTCAGTGGAACGGAAGCTAGCTTGTGAAATTTCTAAGTAAGCTATGTTATATAAATAAGTTTCCTTAATTAAAGCGTTAAGAAATTTTAGTTCTCTAATAGATTTTTTGATAATGACTATATTTAATACTTAAATGTATTCAATATGTTTAAGATGAGAACACACAATAGCAAGTATTAGGGGGAGATTTTACTGCATAATTCCATCCAGACACAACAGTATCCTTGTCGTTAGAATTTCAATCTAGGGATGGATTCACTTTTTAAACCACTATAAAATTATTAACTTGTTCTTATTACACAGTTGCACATATATAAACAACTAAAATAAATATATTATGCCTATCACTGTTCAGTTTCATTTAGAATAAAAATAAAGGTTAATAGGTTAAATCTATAGGCAATCAATTTTGTAAATTAATCGTACAAACACAGAATAAATCAAGTGTTTTTCCAACTTTTAGCAAGTTTCCTTGAATATTTAAGCTATTGATGTTAAATTTCATTATTGTTATACTAGATTTCATTAAATGAAAGCTAAGGCCAATTATTATTTCCACTTACAGCATTGTAAATGAATATTACTTTCTTGCCAGAAGCACTGAAAGATAAATTATTTGAAGTCATATATTTGTAATATTAAGTTTAGCACTAATTAAAGCTCTAGAGTTACTCATTAATATAATACAGCTTACTTCTTATTTTAACTCTTCTAACAAATTCTATATAAATCTTATAATATTAACTCAAGCAAGTTAGGTTGTTGTTCTGATCAGAAAAATGAACTTTCCATTAATATAACACTTGTATAATTCTATAAGTGTATAACACATAGATGGAGAGATTTGATAAACAAAACTTATTAATAGTTTATGCAGAATCAAAATAGAAAGTAAGTCGGAGGTACTCATTTGTAAGTGTATTTTCAGTACTCTATCTATCAATCACTACAGTGGCCCTCCCTAGGCGGAGGTTTCTCCCAAGGACACTAAATGAGAATCCTCTAGCGGTCATCTGTCGGGTTCTGCCATGCCACGGACAGGGCTCGATTTCTTGATACAAAATAAATAAATAATAATAATCAATCAATCAATCTTTGGTTTGGAATGGAAAACACATCTATATTTAAACTTTGGTATTTCATAAAAAGAAGCAACGTAAATTTCAACTTTGCCTTTATGGAACAGATAAGGTGTGAACAGGTATAAGTTTAGTCTCATTTCTTGCTTGAAGAGGAGACCTGGAAGGCGGCCAGCACCGTGGCATAGTACTTTAGCCTCAGAGTGTGACACCAGCATGGACCAGGAGGCTTGTTTGAGACCCAGCCTCTAATTCCAATGCAGCTTCTTGCTGCTTTGCCTGGGAGAGCAGTTAAACACCCGGGCCGGCACCATTTGGGAGATACGGAGGAAGCTCTAAGCTCTAAGCTTTGGACGGACCCAGATCCCGCAATTTGGATCCTCTGTTTCTTACTTTTTTCTCGATAAGCCCATCTTTTAAATAAAAATAAACAAATCTTTAAAAGTAAGAGTAAAATAAAAATTTTTAAAAATTTATCCTGTCAGTCCTTCTGTGACAGATGTCCTAGTTAAGCACACCAACAATGCCAAGAGCTTTTAAATAGACCAATTTCTTTAAGCACATTGATCAAACTATGAATGACATATGAGGTTAAAATTTAGTTTTCTAAGACTCCACACACTTAGCATAATTGGTCACTCCTTTGTCATTGAAGATGAACTTCATCTCCCCTACCCAGAGGAAAAAGAAATCCTTCAGAAGGACAAATTGTGATGAAAAGGGAAGCCTTGGATTTTAACAACCCAAAGCTAGGTTCTGACTTACAAGTTAAAAATCTGGGGCAGAATCAAAATTGGGCCAGGAGCAGGGCTACAGAGACCATGGTGGAAGTCTAACATAAGAGCCCAGATCTGGGGCCCAGCGGCGTGGCCTAGCAGCTAAAGTCCTCGCCTTGAATGCGCCAGGATCCCATATAGGCACCGGTTCTAATCCCGGAAGCTCCACTTCCCATCCAGCTCCCTGCTTGTGGTCTGGGAAAGCAGTCGAGGATGGCCCAAAGCTTTGGGACCTGCACCCGTGTGGGAGACTTGGAAGAGGTTCCAGGTTCCCGTCTTCGGATCGGCGCAGCACCAGCTGTTGCAGTCACTTGGGGAGTGAATCATCGGACGGAAGATCTTCCTCTCTGTCTCTCCTCCTCTCTGTATATCTGACTTTGTAATAAAATAAAAATAAATCTTAAAAAAAAAGAGCCCAGATCTGAAACTGCTCAAACACAGTACAATGACCAAAAGCAAAAGAAGAGACAAAGTCACAATAAATATTACTGAAGCCTCCCCTGAAAAGGCACAAAAACTGAGAAATGCACCGAGAAAATGGGGGGGCACATAATTCAAAACACTTGCTATAAAGCTTGTTATCAACAACAAGAAGCACATGCAGGAATTTAAGGACTATGCCATACAGCAAATAACAACAAAGAAACAAAATCAAGCCAAATTATTGGAAATGAAGAACACAATAAAGCAAAATAAAAATTGAGCGGAAAGGGTCCAGTGCAGTAGCCTAGCAGCTAAAGTCCTCGCTTTGCATGTGTCAGGATCCCATATGGGTGCCAGTTCTAATCCCAGCATCCCCGTTTTTCATTCAGCTCCCAATTTGCGGCATGCAAAAGCAGTTGAGGTTGACCCAAAGCCTTGGGACCCTAGGGGACCCTGTCTTAGGATAGGCTCAGCTCTGGCCATTGTGGCCTCTTGGGGAGTGAATCGCCAAATGGAAGACCTTCTCTCTGTCTCTCCTCTTGTCTGTATATCTGACTTTGCAATGGAAGTAAATAAATCTTTAAAAATTATTAGTGAAAAGTTTCAATAATAGAATGAAGGAAGCAGAAGAAAGAATCTTGCAGTTAGAAGATATTTCTTGTCACAATGGGGATACAATCAAAAAGCTGGAAGCAGAACTGGGTTAAGATAAAAAAAGTATTCAGGAATCAACACTATTAAAAGGCCAATATAAGAATTATGTGAGTTCCAGAAGGTGCAGAAAGAGAAACTGGGTTTAAAAAGATATTTAATGAAATAATAAAGGAAAATTTCACTCACCTGGGGAAAGAATTGAGAAACAACATCCAAGATGGGCACAGAACTCTACAGGGTTGACCAAAAGCGATCTTACTACAACACATGGCAATCAAGCTCTCTTCAATCCAACATGAGGAAAAGATCCTTACATGTGCTCTTGAAAAAATCAATTAACATATAGAGAAATGACTATTAAATTCACAGCTGATCTCTCACAGGAAACTCTACATGCCAGAAGAGAATGGAGCAACATATTCCAGACTCTAAAAGGAAAACATTGTTGTCAGCTCAGAATAATATACCCACCAAAGCTTTCCTTTGTCTTTGAAAATGAAATAAAGTACTTACACAGTGAAGAAAATTTAAAAGAAAACGCTTCTTCCAAACCTGCGCTACAAAGGATACTTAAAGATGTTCTCTTGACAGAGAAGAGGAAAAGCACCCACCAAAACCAAAGGCAAATGTGAAGAACATCCCAGTAAAATAATAACAGAAGACTAAATCAATGAACAACTCATTGCTAAAATGACAGGATCAAATCACCACCTATTCATTATTAACCCTGATGTAAATGGCTTAAATGCATCAATCAAATGTCATAAATTATTAGACTGGATCAAAAAGCAAAACCCATCTATGTTTTACCTGTAGAAGACATACCTCACCAACACAGATCAGCAAAAACTATGTCTCATTGATTTTGATGTTTTTGTTTTTAGTTTGATTTCTTCAGAACATATTTTCCTCATTAAATTCTTCAATGACTCGTAGATCATTCAGTAGCATCATTTTCTTCAAGAGGGTTGATTGCCTGTTTCATTTCCTCAGCGACACATTAGTCATTCAGTAGCATGCTGTTTAACTTCATGGCATTGAAGTTTCTACTTTTTCTTCCTGTTGTTGATTTTATGTTGTAGCTTTTCATTTAAACTGGTGGATAGTAACTCTGTAATTGTCCTGACCTGCAGGACAGGATGCTCAAACCCTGAGGGTAGACTGGGAATGCCAGCTGCTAGCCCCAGAAACACACAGACAAGCATACTGTGTGAATGAGAATGCCGGATGCTCTTTATTTTACTCTTCATTTATATACCTTCTTCTCTAGGGGAGGAGTGGAAGGGGAGGGGTTTCCTGGAACTAATTATCTACATTGAAATAGGCAAGGAGCTAATTATCTATATTGAAACAGGGAAGGAACTAATTATCTGAACAGGAACGAGGGTGGAGGTTCTGTTCTGCTTGCTTTGCATGGGATGTTCTGGCCGTAATATCCTGCTTGCTGTGGCCCTGCTTGCCCAAGGTAGGGTTTGCAATGCAACAGGCTGTCTGGTAGGCCAACAAGTGCAAGGCCCGTAAGTCTGTTGCTTCCAAAAGTAATGCTAACTATCATATCCAGTGATAAATAATTTAACAACATGGCATTGTAAATTTCTATTTTTCTTCCTGTTGTTGGTTTTGTTTTGTGATTTTTCACTTGGGGTGATGTATAGTGACTGCATAGTGGTGACTAACATGTCCAGATGTGAGGATATGGTACACTGTGCATCTCTACTTCTGGATCGAGGTTGGACCCCCAGTGAAACTGTTGGATGTGTCTTGACAATGGGATGCAGGACGGGGGAGCAAGGGATTAGGAGAGAGGTTCAGGGAACTCCTAGGGCTATAGAACTGTCATAAAATAACAGTTATATAATTATAATAAAAACAGAAAAATGAACAAAAGATAAAAATCTGGAAATATTTTATTACCCAGATCTTTCCCCTCACCATAACATTAAAACACATGTATTTAATTTGAATCAGAGTAGAATGCTATTTCCATAAATAGATAGTTATATATGATTATGGGATAGTTTTGATAGGGCCAGAACACAACAGATTTGCAAGCTTGATCCTTAGCAATATTTGGTATAAGGCAGGAAGGGGGGCAGCTGGCATCAAAGAGAAGCTACATGAGTTGTCAGTGAATGATCTTACAGATTAGCGAATATTGGCAAATAATAAAAAGTTTAGACAACTCTTTTAGCCGATCTAGGATCCATACAGAAAAGTGGACTCAAGGGGTCTTCTGCATTGCCCTAGACGGAAAAAGGGAGCTCTACAATTGAAGATGCTGCCTAGAGGCTTCCATTTGGCTTGGCCAGGTTAATGGCAAGCTATGCTAATGCAGAGATTGGCTTGAAATGAGTTACAGACCAGCAGGAAACACAGAGCCAGCATTAAGTCACCACCCATGATGTATGCCCTATGCCGTGATAGCAGGGATGCTGCTATTGAACCCAAATGCCACTAGGAGAAAAAAGAAAGAAGGACTTCTGAAGTAAACTAAAAGCAAAGATATAATTGAGGATATTCACTCAAATGACACCATGACAAGATAAGATTCCTTGTGAAAGACAAACTGTGAACCTAAAATAAAAGCCAATCCTACCTACCTACAAGAAAGAAATTAAATCTATCTTATCTGCTGAGATTTATTTAGGAAACCAGTGTACTTGTTACCTCTACCGTGGCCATCTTAGGTTCTTCCTTATCCCTCAGTTGGAAGGGTAGTCTAGAGCCTCAGAACTAAGACCTGCCTCAATGCAGCACACAGTTACGCCATCAACACGAATGCTTAGCAAAGGGTTCAATGCCATCAACACAATGCTTAGCAAAGGGTTCAATGCCATCAACACAAATGCTTAGCAAAGGGTTCAATGCCATCAACACAAATGCTTAGCAAAGACACCATGTTAAGATGAGTGTTCCTGGCATCTGCATGTTTTCCAGCACCAGAGAGGCAACTGAGGCCAGGTCTCAGCCCACGTGTCATTAGACACAAAGTACCTTTCCAAGATCACCAACATCCTGCCCAGGCATGAGGTCCCAGGCCATGCCTCCTGACTTCCAGAGGACATGCTGTGACAGGGACTGTCAGGATGCAGTAATATGCAAAATCTGAAGTCTCTGTGAGTCAACAAAACTGTTTTTACTTAATGCCTTTAAAATTAATCTGGTCGTGGATGTTTGGCCTATCAAAGTCCATATGCCAGATACCTGCATTGCAGTGTCTGAGCCCAATTTCTGGCTCAGCTCTGCCATCCAATTTCCTTTTTTTTAAGATTTATTTATTTTTTGAAAGGCAATTTTATAAAGAAAGAGGGAGAGAAAGGGGGAGGATGAGAAGGCAGGTCAGAGAAAAGAGAGAGAGAGAGAGAAATATCAATCTTCATGCTCATTCGCCTAACTCCTCCCTCGCTCCCACCAAGATGGCCTCAATGGCCACTCGGTGCTGGGCCAGGCCAAACTCAGAAGCAAGGAACTTCAATACTACTTTTAGGAAATGGAAAATAGGAATTTCATGGGGCAAAAGGCGGTCTTTCCTTCTCACACACTGTCAATTAAACTTCTGTTACTCGTGTTTATTTTAATATGGTTAAAAACTGTCCCTGACTACTCCCCTTTTAAAGCTGGAAGCCATGCACTCTGGAGACCTTTGCGATCCCAAGAAAGCTTGGGTATTTGAATATCCTATCAGTTAAAAGATTTATTTAAAAGTAATACATAATGCTATAAACCACACCTGGTCCAGCCTGCCCTATAAATTTTATAGCTCTTTAGTGTTTGTTTTAAATGTATATCTGGGTGCTTAGAGTGTAACAATTCTTTCAACTCGGAAATCAAAATCACTGAGGCAATTTATGAAGCAGTTGGAAGGAGCACAAAACACCCAGGAGAGTCTCCAAGGGCACATATCAAACAGCTTCGTGGAATATACTGAGGAATTCATTAAATTCAAATGTTCTAAAGCATTTTTTAAATTTACTTAGTAATTGCTTATCACAGTTTAAACTATAAAAGATCATAAATACTAATTTAGAGGTGATGATATTTGTGTCACCAGTTAGTAGAGTGTTGGAAACACAAATAGCCATTCTCTAATTTGGCCTTGAGTTCTATTTTCTGCAGCTATATGCTTTGGAAGGTTCAGCTGAAATGACCGGCACTTTGACTGGGGAATTCACAAGAGTAGTTACTCATATTTTAGAAATCAGTTCTACAGAAAATCTTAACTAAAATATCACTCAACACCTTCATGTAACTGTAGTTTTACAATATGATATTTGATTTATCAAGAATTCGTAAGCAGCCATCATAAAGTCATTGCCTATGATGCTGGAATTTCACCTAGGAGTGCTGATTTGGACCTGCCAGGTGTGCGTCTGCCTTAGAGTCCTGCTAACGTGCAGACATGGCAGCCAGAGAGTGAAAACACTTACCTGGGCCATGTCATCTATGTGGCAGGCCAGGAGGGAGTTCTTGGCTTCAGCCTGACACATACCTGGCTATTGCAGGCATTTGAGAAATAAAGCAGTAATTGGAAAACTACTCTCCTTCTGTCTTCCAAATTAATAAATAAAAAATTGAAAAGAAAAAAACGTATGAAAAGTGGTGGAAACCTTTGCAATGATGTAGCTCTGCTTTGGACACTGGAAGCCCATGTGAGAGTTCTTGGATTTGTGTCCAGCGTCTACATCTAATTCCAGCTTTTTTTTTTCTATCAGTGTGCACCCTAACAGGAAACGAGCTGTAGCACATACAGGTGAGTTCATGTTACGCATGTCAGCACTTCGGATTGACTTCCTAGCCCGTCTTCAACGTGGTGCAACTCCAACTGTTGCTATCATTTGGAAATGAGGAAGCAAATGGAAGACTCTCTCTCTCTCATACTCTCTCAGCCTCCCTCACCCCACCTTTTATCTATTTTTTAAAGGAATCTATAAAAGGAATGCTTGTAAGGAAGAAGGACTAATCTCTTCTGCCTCTGGGCTCTTCTGAGCATCTATCACAACGCTTAGGTTCATCAACCTTCCTCTCTCTCCATTCCCTATTATGTCACTACTTTTCTCATTTACTTTATAGTTTCAATGCCCCCTCTCCCCTGAACACATGCTGATAATGTCCAAACCAGTATCTCATGTCTGAGGCTTTTTCCTAAGATGTCAACTATGTGATTAACACTCTGTTCTAGTGCATTCTACCTTGTGTGCACAGTGCTGCCTCTCCTGAATCCATTTTTTGGTCAAGATAGGTTCAATTTCACTCATTGCTCTTGTGTTTAGCAGTTGTATGAAATTTCATCTTCTGTCTGTGACTCTGTAATTCTTCCTAAAACAAGACCATTGAACAACATCAAGCATTCTTCATTTCCTGGTTTGACTATAATTTTATTAGAGTACACAGAAGGGTTTTCAGGAAAAGCTAGTGAAGATCCAGGTCTTGTGTCAGGATGAAGACCAGTACTCTGCCTGTCAACAGCTCAAGTGGGCTTTTAGGTGCCAAGGGAGCTAAAACGGATATAACAATCAAGGCTTCCATCACATTCTTCCCTTAGTAAGATGGGGTTAAAGAGGCACCTGGGGAAAGCCCTGGCAAAGATGGAAAATTCATGGGACTCCAAATCATGGTACCGGGGCTAAACAAAATCCTGAGTGAAGGTGTGTGTGTGCAGGTGAGCCTAGTCCTAACTCCGTCTTCCTAAGAGGCTGCCATATTTCAGCTGTGCTCCAAGTCCAGTATAGGAGTCAGCTTTCCCCACTGAGGCCAGCCAGGAGCCAGACCTCTCCTGCCTTGGTAGCAGTGGGTGCATTTGAAGCACATATTTGTGACCCACAATTTAAGTAACACTAGACCCAACAGTGAAACAGATGACAACTCACTTTCATGATTCCAATTTTGGCATTTATTGAACCCATCCTTCACACTTTGCCAGAATGAAGTGATTTTCAAAATCCAATTGCAAACATGCCTCTTGTTCACCTAAAATGTTTCAAAGTCATTGTCACTTACATAAAATAGCAAAGTCTAATTTACTTATATGGCATTTGAGTTGCCACTGCAGAACAGTCTTATCTGTTCTTAACATTCTCTCCTCTCCTTGTAATATCTTACCATATCAAATCATTGGTTTGAGGGAATGATCTCTGCCTATCAGATAAAAAGGAATATGTCTTTTCCAAAAAAGTAATGTGTCATTTTTACTAGCCTGGGGAAAGAATAAAATTAGTAATTTGAGGCTCAATTTCTACTGGATGCATATCACTTTCACGTAATTATAAACTATAAAAATAGTAAGCCTAACAATTGGAAAGCAGCAAGTATTTCTGGGTGTAAATAAATAATACTTTATTTCTGTAAAAATGTTTTTCCTCCTAATTTCATAATGCTCATCCCATACATAGACTGTCACTATTTTCCATACATAGTTGCTCAATCTCATAGGGTTATAAATGAAATAACCTATTTGCTCAGAAGTTAATTTGCAAACAATTTCTACAAATATACATTGTAAAGTTTAATAAAAACATCAGAAAATTCTATGGAATCCCATCAAAACAGATTGAGAATCTGATTTTGGCTCAACTTTCAACCTTTTCTGCCATGTCCTGACGATTCTTCTCTTAACACCAATACAAGCACCAGATTGAATCTTGCAGAATTTGAGTTACAGCACATTGTTCCTCTGCTCCATATTGCCTTTTGCCCAGTGGTCGGGATGTGTGTGCACCACACGGAGCACCTGGTCTCAACGTGGGATTCCAGGTCCTAAGTCCAACTTCGGCTAATTCAGACTCTAGAGCGATTGTGATGGCGCCATTACTCAGGTTCTCACCACCCGCATAGGGCGCGGAGTGTGTTTGCTCCTAGCTCTAGCAGGTGTATGGAAAGCAACCAGAGAAAAAGATTTTCTCTCTCTCCTCAGTCTCTCTTGCCCTCTCTCTTCTCTGTCTCTCTCTCACCCTCTCTCTCCTTCTCTCCCTTCTCTCTCTATCCGTCTCTCTTCCTCTCTCTCCCTCTCTCTCTCTCTCTCCTTCTCTGTCTGTCTGCATCTGACTAGACAGTCAGCTACTCTCTTCCTTCCCTTATTCCTCCATACTTCCCCTTCCTTTATTTGCCTTGCAACTAAATAAATAAATTTGTGAATATTTGTAAATTTTCACAGTGGCTTAGAAGACCCCAAGCAATATTTCCTCTATGATTAATACAATTGTTGCGACTCTCAAGGCCCATATCTAAAATAAAGCTGTGTATTGCCTCTAGAAATGTACTTTTATAAAAACAAATATTTTATGAAAGTTAAATTTATGTATTCATTAGTAAAAACTCAATTTTCAAAACAAGATAATGAAGGAAATGTTAAATTTATATTTAGTTAGGAAATCTAAATAAAAATAGTTTTAAAAGTAAGATCTGAGCAGGTGGCTCAATGTAGTGTAATAAACTGCAGATTAGCTTTTGAAATTGCTTTATTTATTCATTTATTTTTATTTGAAAGGGAGAAACACACACAGAGAAACACAAACAAGTCAGCTGAGTAAATGCCCAATCTGCTGCTTTACTGAAATGGCAGCATTTACCTGCACTGGTCAAGTCACAGCCCAGAACCTGATTTTCAATTCAAGACACCCCCTGGAGGTGTCAGGAGCACAAATGCTAAACACAACAGGTCACCTGCCCCTCAGCCTGCACATGAGCAAGAAGCTAAAAGCAGCAAGGGGGCCAGGATTCAAGCCCAGGCACTCCTATAGGGTAGCAATTGTCCCAAGTAGGCAACACACCTGTTCTTGAGAATTAAATTCTTTTTTTTTTAATTTTATTTTAAATTCATTAATTACATTGTATTATGTGACACAGTTTCATAGGTACTGGGATTCTCCCCACCCCTCCCCAAACCCTCCCACCATGGTGAATTCCTCCACCTTGTTGCATAACCACAGTTCAAGTTCAGTTGAGATTCCCCCATTGCAAGCATATACCAAACATAGAGTCCAGCATCTTATTGTCCAGTCAAGTTCAACGGCTTCTTAGGCATACACTCTCTGGTCTGAAGACAGAGCCAGCAGACTATCATCCCGATCAATTAAAAGCTCCAACATACCATCAGCAAAAATTTACATCACCATGGAATTAATTGACATAGTAATGAGTAACCAATATGTTAAAAGTAAATGCGAGTTCCCAGCCACCTTCTGTGACCACCTCATTGACATTTCAATTTTAGTTTATACACAACCTATAACATTCAAAACATAACATGTTATACATAACATCATATCATCTTAAATTAAGGCAAACATGTGGTATTTAACCTTTTGGGATTGGCTCATTTCCCTTAGCATTATGGTTTCCAGTTTGGCCCATTTGGCCACAAAGAACTGCATTTTGTTTTTTTTAATAGCTGAGTAGTATTCCATGGAGTAGATGAACCATAGCTTTCTTATCCAATCCTCTGTTGATGGGCATTTTGGCTGCTTCCATGTTTTTGCAATTACTGATTGTGCTGCTATGAACATAGGAGTGCATGTTGGTTTCTCATAAAACAATTGTTCTGGATATATTCCTAGGAGTGCTATTGCTGGATCATACGGTGTGTTGTATTTGAGTTGTTTGAATGTTCTCCATACTGATTTCCATAGAGGCTGTACCAGCCTGCAGCCCCACCAGCAGTGGAGTAGGGTTCCCTTTTCCCCGCAACCTCGCCAACAAGTGTTGTTGGTGCTTTTATTCATGTGGGCCAGTCTTACTGGCGTTAGGTGGTACCTCATTGATGTTTTAATTTGGATTTCCCTTATTGCCAGGGAACTTGAGCATTTTTTCATATGTTTATTTGCCATTTGGGTTTGTTCCTTTGTGAAGTGTTTGCCCATTTCCCATGCCCATTTCTTGAGTGGCTTGTTTGTTTTGACATTTTGGTTGTTTTGTAGCTCTTTGTATATTCTGGAGATCAGCCCTCTATCACCTAAGTCGTGTGCGAAGATCTTCTCCCATTCTGTGGGTTGCCTTTTTACTTTGTTGATTGTTTCTCTAGCTGTACAGAAGCTTCTTAGTTTGATGAGGTCCCAATTGTTTATTTTGGTCTTGATTTCTACTGCATTTGGAGTCTTTTTTAGGAAGTGAGGGCCTACCCCTAAGTGTTGTAGTAAAAGATCTAACCAGCAAGATACCATTCAAAGTAACAAAGGAAAGCATGAAGTATCTGGGAATTAACCTAACCAAAAATGTAGGAGACCTATTTGAAGAAAACTACAAACTACTTAAAAAAGAAATTGAACAAGATCTAGAAAGATGGAGGAACATCCCATGCTCCTGGATAGGTAAAGTCAATATCATTAAAATGTCTATACTGCCAAAAGCAATATATACATTCAACGCAATCCCAATCAAATTGCCCAAAACATTCTTCACAGATCTGGAAACAATGATTCAAAGGTTCATCTGGAAACACAAAAAACCACGGATAGCTAGAACCATTCTCAAGAACAGGAAGTTAGCAGGGGGAATCACAGTTCCGGACCTCTGGACATACTGTAGGGCAGTGGTTATCAAAACAGCCTGGTACTGGCAAAAAAATAGAGAAGAAGATCAATGGAGCAGAATAGAAACACCAGATGGGAACCCACAGAAATACAGCCAAATAATCTTTGACAAAAAGACAAACGACAACCCAGGCAAATGGGAAGGTCTGTTCAATAAATGCTGTTGGGACAACTGGTTGATAGCCTGCAGAAACAAAAAGATAGACCCACATCTTTCACCATATACTAAGATCAAATCCAAATGGATTAAAGATTTAAACCTACATCCAGAAACCTTCAAACTTTTGGAAGAGAATTAAATTCTTAAGTGCTGCAAATCAGTTGATGCTATTGTTTTATATTCTACAAAGTATCTGAAGGCAAATAGAAGATGACAAATATGAGGTTAGAAACATTGAATCAAAGTAATTGGACTAAGACAAATTCTTTTCGGTCCATCTTTTTAATTTTGCATACTCAATAATACCAACATGATTATAGTATTTGTATGTTTCAAAGTGTGTACAAAGTATAAATGTAGCAATGATTTATTTTGTTTTTCCTTGGACTTAAAAATTTACAGAATAACAATTAAATTGAAAAATCTAGAACCATGGATGGTTTTGATGGATACTTGACAAATGGGACTCAGAATCTGGCTTGGAGATAATTTTATTATTGTACATTTTATTACACATTTTTGCTGGCTGATAATCTTAGGCTCATCAGATATTAGTACTGGATGCAATGCTGTTATATTAGGCTTGTTTTGAAGTGCAATAAAAATGGGTATTTTCCTTAACACATAGGCATGCATACACATCCATATGCAAAATTTATGTTAATCAGAGACTTCAGAAACACAATCAAAACCAATAAATCATACATTTAATATTCCATATTATAAAATGATCGTTACATTTTGGATTACTTGAACACATTTTATGCCTATATTGAGCAAATATTTGTTATTCATGATGTTGAAGGCTGAAGGAGAAAAAAACAGAATATATCAACCTAGAAATTCCACAATCTAATAAGGGTGACATATTATTGAACCACATTAATGGTGCAATAATGGAGAATAAATTTGGAATGACCATTCAACAGGAACAGTTCACAGAAATGCAAAGAGATAGAGATGTAAGACTAGCTTCAGTCCAACCACAATAAGATTTTCCTGAAGAGGTCAAGGGAGACTGCACAGAAAATAAATGGATTTCAGATAGTCTTTTATGATAAAAATCAATTTAGACAGGTAAATGATAGAGGAGCATTATACAGAGAACAAGCAGTAAGTGACAAAGCATGAGAGAAATGACAAATAATTCCAGTGATTTGGTCTGGGCTAATAGTCACTGCTTAGGGGGAGTGATAGACTGAAACTCCAAGGCAAATCAGGTGCCAGCTCAGGGAGGAGCTTTCTGGCCTAGGTGAAGGCGTTCCTGTATCCCATAGCTAATAGCATGCTTCTGAATGCTTTAAATTGTTGAGTGAGCTTTGATCTATAGAAAGGTCATCCAGGCAGAGAAGTGAAAAATAATCCTAGACCTGGGATAGGGGGCAGTTTGGAGTCCAAAGGAAGACAGAAGACTGTGCAGATGAACACTGCAGAAAGCAGCTACCAATCTGTAGGAAAACATATAATGTTAACCGTTGTACAACTTAAGAGTATTTACCAGAAAAAAACCAGAGACACTTGCTGGGGACCCACAAAATTAAGTAATTTGCTCAAGGCCACAGGCTCAATTAGTAGCAGAGATATACTTGGAATTCTGTTTTGTGAGTCTCAGCTCATTTCTTTGTCTAGTTCTTTATATCATTTATTATTGTTTGATTAATTCAAATGGAGATTTCAAATTAGAGATTTAAAATGGCCTATTAATGTTGATTAGCTCCTCAAAACTCTCCATTTTTCTTTTAAACAAGCTAATTTGGACCGAATACAATGTTGGTGGGAACTATAAACAAAAGTTGCATTGTAATTAGACTCCATCACTCTTATTCTCTTACAAATAAATACAATTTGCTAGTGTCAAGATTAAAGTTTTCCTTTTCAGACTAGCTTTCGCTAATGTGAAAATTAAATTTTGCCCTCTGTTAGCTGGGAGCTAAATACAAATCCTGACAGGAATGTGTGTGTATACATTAAAACGTTCCTAAATAAATTATTCCAAGAAAATTGATTTTCCTATTAATATAACCTCCTTTACTATTATTAAGTACATTTGCATACATGTCCCTGAGTGTTGCTTACACATGACATGCTTGTCTGCCCAAGGAAACATTAGAAGGGACAGAACATTCATTGCTGTCACTTGAAAGAAGATAAAAACATACAGCCTGGTATTGACTTATTTAATTACTCTTTTTTTAATACATAATTATACTTTCTTTATTACCAAATTAAGATAATTGTTTTTATATTATATGACATTTTGACATGTCTGTTTTTGGGGAATGAAAATAAGTGAATCACTAAATGTTTATGTTAAGAGAGATGTAAGAATATCTTTGATTTTGTGTAGAAATTTGCTGTTTTAGAAATACAGGTTTTAACACAGTTACTGAGAAAATATGCTCAAGGAAACGGGGAATGGCAATGGGGTTTTATAAGTGACAAAAACACTACTTGGCAACATTATTTTTTATTAAAATGATCTATGGAAACGCAGCTGGATTGGAGAGTTGACAACGATAGATAGTGATTTTTTTTTCTCTGTTACAGCCAGGAGTAGAATTTAATTACATTGTCAGGTTGCTTTTTAATCTGGGTCTTTTAAGACTTAATATTTAACTTAAAAATCCTCATCTTTTGTACAAAAAGAACAAATCAATCTTCAACAAATAAAAATGCCAGTGATTAAGGAGGGTAAATTGTTAGTTGCACTGTGTGAACAGATTTCCTCTGTTTATTGGAATACCGTTCCCTTTGTTGTAAAGCTGGCTGCATGGCAGTCTCAGTAATTAGGTCAGCATCATCATTTCTTATCTTCCTGATAGTTTTGAATTCAGTTTCTATTGGGCTGGTATCATGACATAACATATTAAATAGTGCTTGTTGGAGCCTTAGCTAACCCACTTCCAATCCAGCTGCCTGCTAATCCAGCAGCAGAAACTGGCCCAAGTACTCAGGCCCCTGGGATTTAAGTGGGAGACCTGGACGGAATTCCGGGCTCCTGCCTTGAGCCTGGCCCAGCCGTGGTGTCTGTGGCCTTCTGGAGAGTAACCCAGCCGATGTAAGTTTCTCTCTCTCTCTCTCTCTCTCTCTCTCTGTCTCTCTACCCCTGTGTGTGTGTGTGTGTGTGTCTTAGTCTCTCTCTCCTTCTCTCCCTCTCTTACTTTACCTTTAAAGTAGCTAAACAAGCATTTTCTTGTTTGTTAAAGAGGGTTTTAAGTAACTAGCCTTCTCAAAATAGTCTGTGGTTTGATCAAGTTACCTGAGAAGGCCGAAGAGGCTTCTTTTTTTTTTTCAGTAAATATCTGCATCCCCAGAAAAGCCTCATTAAAATATAGCAGCAACCTTGACCAGAATGCCATGTTTACTGCCGTCCTTTCTCTGTTGTGAGCTATTTGTCATCTTGAGAAGGAAAGCACTGAGCTTGTGATGGTGTAGAAAAACAGAGATCAAGGTGAAGGCCGTCCGAGAGCGCTTGATTTGGACGCTGCAGGAAGACCTCAGCCGGAAGGATCTAAAAAGCAATTTATTTGATGCCCCTACATGTTAGCTAAAGCTGCAATTTAATTTTTTTTTCCTTTTTAAACTATGTCTCATCATATGGTTTTGCAGGCACAGAGAGTCATCCCTGCCGCTCCCTTTTCGCCCTTGCTGTTTTTCCTCTAGTCATTTCTCCCCGAATTATCACAATAGTGCAGTCTCTTAGTAGCAGCTACAAGTTTAACTTTCTGCTATTTAAATGTATCGTAGCATGGTAGGCATGGGCAAAGGTAGAAAATCCAGTGTCACACTAAAAGGTATGTTTCAGTGTTTCACTTTTATTCAGCAGAAGAGACACAGTTCCCTTCTCTAAGGAGCTAGATTGGGATTAAGAAACCTAGTTTCATTTGTCTCCTGTGCCGCTAACAGTTAAAGTGATCTAAGGTATGTATGTCAATGGAGTGATTGGATCTCTTCTTAATAAATGGGAAAATGTCACCAAAGACCTTTCAGAGCCTTTGTAAATTTTGAATACTAAGAACATTATCTTTAAGAATTAGGGAACAACAAACTGTTGGAAATGGAGGAATGAAATTTGGAATATCCACAAAGGTGACTTACAATAAAATGTTTAGCCTAGATCTAAGTCCACACTCAACATTGCTGCTTCATTATTTCCACTAATTCTACATGATTAGCTTTTTTCAACATTTTCCTATTTTAAATAGATGATCTTTAAAAAACAAACTAAAATAATATTAAGAAAAATTAGTATAGCCAACTAATCTTTACTTAATTACAGAATCTTCTGCTTCTTATTTATATTCAACTGAATTGTCTATTCACACTAGCAACCATAGCCTTGCTGGTTTTTTTTTTTTTTTTTTTTTTTTAAGATTTATTTTATTTTTATTACAAAGTCAGATATACTGAGAGGAGGAGAGACAGAGAGGAAGTGGAGCTGCCGGGGGGTTAGAACCAGCAGCCATATGGGATCAAGGCGAGGACCTTAGCCACTAGGCCACGCCGCCAAGCCCGCCTTGCTGTTTTTATCTCAAATGATCTTTGCAGCTAATGCCATTATTTCAAAGTTCAGAACTGAGGAGAATAACTGAACTATGCTTAGTTTTTAAAGAAGAACATTATGAAAGTTTTAAAACCATCACCAACTGCCAGAACTGGTTTATCTTCATTTTATAAAGCTTCCTTTTATATTCAATTGAACGTACTTAGGAGTAAATTATTCAGAAAGTTGATAAAGATTCATTACCTAACTCCAGGGAAGTCTAAAGGCGCAGTTAGCTGCAGCTGTGTGGATTCTCTGCTCATTCGCTCCATATACAGGGCAGAATGGATTTCCAGCAATTTGGGTAATGTAACATTATCTGTGTTGATTGGAGATGTTGCAGCAAGATATTTTGCTTTTTAAGAGTGCTATAAAATGAGTCAACTACATGATGAATAAGGAGATAATCTCAGTGCATGAATTGTTTTCTTTGGAAGACCTCGAACTTTAAATAGGAATAAAAGGAATTTTGAAATATCTTCCTAAAAGTAGAGGACTAGGGAGGGAGTCAGCAGGACCCAATGGCGCAGTTTCCAAGCGAAATGTCAGTTCACCTCTACACACGATGGATATGGAAGCGACCAGATGTTGTGTAGCCAAATGGACTGTCTGTTCTGAGGCTTTTGCCTCAGAATTAGCTATGCTTTTAAGCACGGTGGTAAATGTGGGGGAAATGTTCACATGAAGGAGTGGGAAGATTTTCATGTTGCTAAAAATGAGTAATAATTAGGAAAGATGAACATCTAGTTTATTAGTTAAATCTCTTCCAGTGTGCAAGGGACCATGCTTCCGGAGAGCTATACAGCCAAGGATGAATTTAGATTCAGGACTTAAAACATGGTCCTAGAATATTGCAATGCAAATTTAACTGTGCGCTAACAATACTACAATTACTTTAGAACACATCAGTATGAGTATTTTAAAACTGTTTTGGAGATGGGATCCCAAAGGGTCCAATGCTTTCATGCCAATGACAACTGCCAGTTTTTGAGTGTTTGCTAAGTGGTAAGTCGCACAGCTCTGAAAAACAGGCACCGTCATTATTTCTTCTTTACAGACAAGGACGCTGAGATGAAATTGATCAAATATACAGCTACTAACTGGAGGCTGAGTTGTAAACGCAGCTGGATTTACTCTCAACTATAACACACAGCCTCTTCTAACAAGGGCTTTGAGTTCACATATTGGTGGGGGTATGAATACCTCCAGGATGAAGGGATTAGGACTGCCTGGTAAAACAGAAGAAGAGGAATAAACACTGCAGAGCCCTGGATTCAGAGGGTTCCAGCAGTGGAAGAGCACTGCTCCAAGTGTTGCTACTGAACAACAGAGACTGTGATTAACTGTCCGTCGTGTTAGCCCAGCTGTGAATTCATCTTCAGCAGCTATAGACAGTAGCAGATATTTGCATTAGCAATAATTGTCTGAGACAGACACCCTGATCATTGTTGCTACAGGACACCAAAAAGAGGGAGAAAGTGTGTCTTTGTGGTTCCAAATAAAATTCTTTGCACTTCTGATACTCTCACATTGTATTGATTTTATTCTTCCCACACTTCATCTAAGGCATGACATGAGAAATAAAATGTTTTCCATGAAATAACCCAAAGTTTTAGATGGACCTACAGGGAAGAAACTAAAGGATGGCTGTGAGGATTTTGCCCTGTTTAAGTGCATTTGACAGTGTGGA